>NC_142063.1:202608297-202776631 GCF_059756535.1 Pantherophis guttatus | reverse complement strand
GCTGGGGAATTCTTCTCCTTTAATTTTTAGCTTATTCTAGTTCCCTCTACTGCCTTTAAAGTTCTATCTTATCTTTTTTAAAAACAATTCAAAAAACATCATTTTCTCACAGGACGAATTCTCATAATTAATTCCAAAATCTTACTTGAAATCCATCTGGACCTTTATTTCTTTAGTTTTTTTTCAAAATCAAAATTCTAATCACCCTTTTGCTGCATATTTCTCCCACCCCAATTTTCTAAAGTCCTTAAGCTTGTATTTAAAACTTATTTTGCCAAAGGTTGAAGGAAACTCAGTGCTTTCAGATATATTGATCAAAGATCCTAAAGTATGCAAACCCAGTGTCTATAAAGGTGCTGACCATGGTTTCTCTCATTCCCCAGAGCTCAAAATTCATCAGAGAACAATGTATTATGTTCTCCTTGTGAGGAGCAATTATCTGGAATGCTTATGGGAAATCTCCTCTTGAGGCGTGGTGGCCTGGTGGTTAGAATGCAGTACTGCAGGCTACTTCTGCTGGCTACTGGCTGCCTGCAATTTGGCAGTTCAAATTTCACCAGGCTCAAGATTGTCTCAGCCTTCCATCCTTCCGAGGATGGTAAAGTGAGGACCCAATATGCTGACTCTGTAAACTGCTTAGAATGGGCTGGAAAGCACTGTGAAGCGGTATATAAGTTTAAATGCTATTGCTATTGCTATTGCTCTTCTTGTCCAGAGTGGAATTATGAAGAGCTGGTCTACTCTCTGGCTCTTCATTTCACTATAATCATCAGTGATGATTACATTAGTTGTCTTCAGTTCACCATTTCTTTCCCTGAGGTGTTCTCAACATTATTTTTAATGAAGAGTGGCAAACTGAACAGACATACATTTTATATCAAGTTTACATATTTTTGTTCTTTTGTTTTTGTAGGCAATGAACAGCATTGGGTGTCTCATAATACATTATTAATTGTATGCATTATGGTTTGTTTTTGCAAACAAAAAAAAGTCCCTGAAAGTGTTTTTGGGACAGTTCATGCAGCTGATTGGTTCATTTCCAAGGAAAATATACACATTCTTTCAACCTTATGATGCTCAGGGAAGAATGGGAAACCTATAGTTCTCCAGATACAGAGACTCCAAACATCCTTCAACATTTTACTGTGTTTTACAGGATTGTTGGGAATTATAGTTCCACAACATAAGGAGGATCATAGATTCAGCTCTCCAGATGTTACGAAATTATAATTCTGTTCAGTTTCATTCTGAAACTGAATGAATAATTCTGTTCATTTTCCTGAAAGCAAATCTTATGGAATGAAGCTTGGTCATATAACAATGTTCCTTACAAATGTGAACCTTTTACAAACTTCAAACCTGTATTCTTTTTTCCTTTTGGCTTTTCTAACTGTTTTAAAATGCAATTCTCCACGAAGGGATAAATGATTTCTACAAATGTATCTGAGAAGTTCAACATAGATTATCTCTTTCCATAAATTAGCCCCACTCCCCAAACTGGGCATTTCCAGGTGATTTGCATCAGAGTAGCCATGATTCCCCACAGCGTAGCTCTACAGTAACGTGGGAGCAGTAGCCCAACATATCTGGAAGACGCCCAGGTTTGCCACAAAGCTTCCACTTCATTTTCAAGGTGCAGCATGATTTAAAAGTTTTCATGGTTGCTATTCAGGCAAAAAGTCCTCAAAGAAGGCAAGGGAACGAACATTTTATATAGGTCAAATCAATTAAAAACCACTTCTTCCTCTCTTTGGTTAATTTAAGCAGCCATTTAATTGGGGATCCCAATGTGCCTACTGTAACTGCACGGCTGGTTTTATGGAAGTACTTGTAGACTTGTGTCTTGATTTATTCTCCTTTCCTCTCTGCATTGATTCTTCAAGTGCCTTCTGATACCATATTTCTTCAAGGCTCTGCTCAGTCCCCTCCTTGTTTTAATTATCGGGGCCTCTACATAAAGCTGAAAGAGAGAAAATCCACTGCTCTGTCTTAAAGCGGAGACAATAACCTTGCCAAGTGGTGAATCCACAGGAAGCAGAAACGGTTTACAGAGTGCAACTTCCCCTTGCAGAAAGTTACCAGAATTCAGTGCAAGTTCTTTAAATGTAGAATGCATATTTAATATGTAGAATGCATAATTTAATCATGGGCTTTACTAAAATACATATTATATGTAATATGAAATATATATATATATATTACACATATAATATATAAGATTTTGAGAGTGAAGGTTTGTTCTCTGAGCTTGTGGGTTGGTTTCTGAACATTTTGTTACCAGGCTAGGTAACATCTTCAGTGGAGTTTAGGGGATGCCAGCATCCTTTTGTTTATAAGGCCTTTGTGTGGTCAGTACCAGGGGTGAAATGCTCCTGGTTCGGACCGGATCGCCCGATCCGGTAGCGATGGAGGCAGGTGGTTCAGAGAACCGGTAGCAAAAATCCCCCCCCATGCCCAGCTGAGCTGCAGAATCATCAGAGGCTTTTTTTTACTTTTAAAACAATTTTTTCTACAACTTCGGCCAAAAAAATGCTTTTAAAAGTATATTAAAAAAAAGCCTCTGATGATCGCGCAGCTCGTCAAAGGCATTTAAAAGAAAAAAAGGGGTTTTTTTTCTTTTAAATGCTCTGACGATCCCAGCTGAGTTCCCTGATCAGCAGAGGCTTTTTAAAAGCCCCTGTTGATCAGGGCACTCAGCTGGGATTGTCAGAGCCTTTTGAAAGCATTTTTTTAACCACCTCTTAAGCAAAGAGGTTGTAGAAAAAATGGTTTTAAAAGTTAAAAAAAAAAAAAGGCCATGCCCACATTACACCCCCCCACCAAGCCACGCCCACAGAACCGGTAGTAACAAATTTTAGATTTCACCCCTGGTCAGTACCATCAGTCTTGTGATGGGTCAGGTGTGGGTGTGTCAAGTGAGGGTGTTGTAATGGGTTTTGTGATGAGTCAGGTGTGAGACATAAGTGAGAGTCTTGTGATGGGTCTTGTGATGGGGAGATTATGTCAGGGTGGTCATTGGGAGGTGAAGGGCTGGTTGGGCGGGTTGTGTGGGTTGGTTGAGGTTCGGTGCGGTCTCTGATTGGCTATAGGGGTTAATTTGGATTCTGAGGGGTTTGTAGACTGGTTGTAGGTATAAGATTTTAATTACATAAACATAGTCTATCCATAGAAGCAGTCATCATCACTGACATTGTAAACACTGTAACTGCTAATTTCTGGCCCCGTTCTTTGAAAATCTCCTGGTGTATTCCAAATGTTATAATGTTTTGTGTCATTTTGTAAATTTCCATACTAACCAAAAACCAAAGGTGAGTTTACACTTTTTCTCCTGTTTATTTTCTGCCTGGAGTCTTTAGTCTCCTCCAATGTCCGCTATCTGAAAACATAAAATTTCAGATCATTGTTATGACTTCAGATAGACAAAGTATTTTGGTTCCTATGAAAAGCTGTTTATTTTATATAATTGTTTCCAAAAACTTATAGTAAAGGTCTCAGTACAGATAGTCCTCAACTTACAACCACAATTGAACCCCAAATTGAGACAGCCTCATTTTACTACTATTTTTGCCACCATTGTTAAGTGAATCACTGCAATTATTAAGTTAGTAACACGGTTGTTAAGTGAATCTGGCTTCTCCATAGACTTTGCTTGTCAGAAGTTTGCAAAAAGTGATCACATAAACCTGGGACACTGCAGCCGTCATAAATACATTTTTCCCAGTGCTGTTGTAACTTTGAACGGTCACTAAATGAATGGTTGAAAGTCGAAGACTACCCATATATACTATTTCCCTTCTCTTCTTCCTTCCAACCTGACTATACTAACTTTTTGTAGACAATTCAAATGATGACTGAAGTCAGAATAATTCTTAGCCAATTTTGACAGACCTGCTGGGAATATTAATATGAAGGCCGGCCATTGGTCCAAGCAGAATAAAAATACATATAAAAATAAAAATAAAAATACAGTCCCATAGAAGAGACAGTGGTTTGTAGACAACCTGAGAAAAGACTTTTCTGAGTCACGTCAATAGATTTCCTGCAGAGATACAATGCAGACTACAACTTTATACAGAGGGGATATTATTCTCGGGTATATTAATTGACTTTAGATTTCAATATCAAGTCTGAATTAATAAATATATAAGTAATTAAGCACCACCTGGGGAAATTAGCTGAGCTCGCCTGCACCTGTGCTAATGTTGTGCAAAATTCCCCAGGCCTGATGCAAATGAGTAATTAAAAGCAAAAATTGAGAACACTTAGATAACATTTTTTTAGACATTCACATTCATTTGTAATTGCCTCCCCCTGTGACTGCCAAATCCCCTTGCCTTTGAGGTTCTCTCTATACAACCATTTCATTTTGTCTGATCTTTGTATCTCTCTTCTCCTTTTTATTGCAATTGCAATGGCTGAGGCCTCTTCTCTTCTCCCTATAAGCATTTGGAGTTCTGCTACAATAACATTGCAGATAACACGTATCTTGAAAATTTCATTTTCCTAGGGCACCAATATCCATATTAATGTTTTCCCTAGCAGGGGATAAACAGTTTGCTAACACTTCAGGCAGCAGTCTGGTTATCTGCTCTAGTCCAATTCCGCACACTTGGTAGATGGAGATAGCATGGCCCATTGAAATGACTCTATGGCATGATATCACTGTGGTTTACATTGGTGGTCTGCCCTGATTGTGAAATGAAAACTACTAGACTTGCCAGTCAACTGGGCCAGTTTTTTGTTGTAATTCATATTGTGGAAAAAAGAAAGGGAACCTCAGTCATCTATCCTGAAAGAAAAGTCAATCAATCAGTCAATCAGAATAGAGTTGGAAGGGACCTTGGAGGTCTTCTAATCCAACCACCCTATACCATTTCAGACAAGTGGCTGTCCAGTCTCGTCTTAAAAACCTCCAGTGATGAAACATCCACAACTTCTGAAAGCAAAGCTGTTCCAATGGTTAATTGTTCTCACTGTTAGGAAGTTTCTCCTTAATTCCAGTTGCTTCTCTCCTTGATTAGATGATGGCCAATCTCCACTTTTTAGACTTCTAAAAACTTCTTTAGAATAGAATAGAATAACAGAGTTATTCTATTCTGCTTTGGAGACTAGATCCCTCATCAATAACTGAAAACTGTGAGCATCTGAAAAGTTGAGGTATTGGTAAGGTCCAAGTTTCTGAATTTATTTTCACATGAGTATGAATATTTAGAAGCTTGAAATTAACAATTTTTCACTGTTTCTTATCTTGCCTTTCTACTGCTTTGGAGAATAGCTTGACTCCCTCTTCTTTGTGGCAACACGGCTATCATGTTCCCTCTAGTCCTTCTTTTCTCTAGTCATTCCCAATTCCTGCAACTCTTCTTTATAGGTTTTATTTTCCAGGCCTTTAATCATCTTAATTGCACTTTTCCCAAAATTATTGTTCTTGGACTATTCCTCCCAATTTCACAAGGGAAAAAAAGGTTTCCAGAAAGATAGGTTGGGATATATGGCCATCTATGGTAAAAATTAATACCAGAGGAAATTTTCACTTCTCTGTCTCAAAAGAAACTTACGTATATCAAGGAGCAAAAAAAAGAAAAGAAAAGAAAAGAAAAGAAAAAGGAGGCGAGCAAGAGATAACACTTATTTTAGCCAGTAGAGCAGTGAAAAATGAAGTGAGAATAAAAATGAGGCATATTCTGCGTTGGGTTAAGATCTAAACCAGAAGTGAACTCAGGGATGGCATACATGTGAAAACCTTTTTAGCTACATGGTTGCAATCAAATATACTTTCCCCCCAAAGTTTGATTGTGTTTTTTCCATTGTTCCCTAGTGTTCATTTTAGTGTTTAGATTTTTAGGAGAGTTGTGTATATTAAGTTCACACTAAACAGAGGTGTGATACAGTGGTGGGTTGCCCCAGGTTCAGACCGGTTCTATAGAACCAGTAGTAAAACCGGAGGGAGGCTCTGCCCACCGACCCCGACGTCATCAGAACGCTTCTGCGCATGCGGCCCCTTTGTGAACTGGTAGTAAAGGTTAGCAGAACCCACCCCTGGTGTGATGGCAAAAGATTTAGGAACCCTTGGTCTGGAGAACCACAATTTCCCCATTTGGAGGATTTAGGGTGTGTTTTCCTGGCTGTTCTTTGATATGATTGTATTTAGTGTTTGGTTTGTTGTTTTGTTTTCAAAGACAATTCATGCAAAACAAAGGGTGGGGGGAATCCTGTTTCTGAATAATGAAGCAAGTAGGAATCTGCAGCAGCGGATACACATTCAGTATCGTTTTTTGTTTGTTTTCCTTTAATGTTAGCTGATAGAGCAGCATTTACAAACCTTTATTGTTGTCGCTTCCAATTGTCCAAGGCTTGATGGTGATCTCTGTTTACCGACTAACACTTGCCTCAGGAATTTCTAAGACAGAAGGAGATGTGTCCCTGCAGTCACATTGCTATTCGCTCCTTCCTGGCATAATGCAAGCAACGTTTCTTAACCTGCATGTGGTGGGCCACTCGGGTTCCCTGAAAAATCTCATGTTGCTCTTGAAGGTCATCGGGGGTTTGGATCAGTTCTGATTCAGTAGCTAAACAAGAACCCGTGAATGATAATGAGATGTCAGCAGATCTCTCCTTGGATATCACACTGAATCATTACAACAACAAAACCAAACCCCCATAATAATTTTGGAAGAAAGTTCTCAGAGATTAGCTTTTCAAAAAAAAAAAAAAAGAAGAAGAAGAAGAAAGAAAAAGAAAAAGGAAGTGTTTTCCAGGAACATATCTTTACCAAAGTGGAGTTTCAGAATTCACTAGAATTAAAACTAAATACAGAAATAAGCTAGATGTTACTGTCTATTAATTCCAATACAGATTTTTAAGAAATCTCAATCCAGTTATTTTAAAAATGAGTGGGGTCATCCATGCAGAGATATTTGCTGATGTAAACAGAGAAACAGAATGACTAAGGACAAAAAAGCAGTGGGAGCTGGAGTGACTTCTTGCTTCCTGTTGACTTAATTGCAGCTGACTGCCCTTTTTGGAAGCCAATGGTGGAACTGGTCTACTGCCCTCTGGGGGACTCAGGTAGGACTGGTTTATTAAACCTCTATGCCACAGTGTCAATCTCATGGCGTCAGGTTGCCGTCACATGACGTAGCGCGATGTTTTTTCCCCTTGGCGGAGCTGGCGTGGGCATGGCCTGCATGTGACGCATCTGGCCTGTGGGCCGCCAGTTTGACCCCCCTGTTCTTTTCAGTAGTATGGCAGTTTGGCAGCACTGAAGTGACCACAACTTTGCCAAATTTCATTCCCATGAGAATCATGGGTCCTGAATTTTGGATGTGTTCTCTAAGTTAGCTTATTTGAGCTATGGTGGCGCAGTGGTTAGAATGCAATATTGCAGATTAATTCTGCCAACAGCCAAGAGTTCGATTCTCACCAGCTCAAGGTTGACTCAGCCTTCCATCCTTCCAAGGTCGGTAAAATGAGGACCTGGATTGTTGGGGGCAATAGACTGACTCTATAAACTGCTTAGAGAGGGCTGCAAAAGCACTATGAAGTGGTATATACGTCTAAGTGTTATTGCTCTTTGAGGTACCTTGGTTCAAAAATGGTTGCCCTATGAAGCACTGTTTTGCCCAGTTAAAGGTTACAGATATGAGAATTTTAATGGTATATAGGTTCCATATTATAGCAGCCTGTACATTCCCTTTTTATAATGTACAATATGAATCATGGGAGTGGGGGGGAGATGTTTAGCAAATGATAATTATCTTCATATTCTTTCTGAGCCAATGCAATGTCGGAAAGAAATTGTATTAAAAGGGTTAGATGTCTATCAATCTCTCAGCAAGATAGCTCTCCAAAAATAGAACAGAGCTGAACTAAATTTGGTGCAGAGAGATAAGCCTGCCGAAGAAAAAGAGAGAGTAGGTTGGATCAGTCCATGGGCAGTTGCTCAGAATGCTACTGACTGTTCTACTCTAAGACTCCTCCCTCCTGGTCATGTGACCCAGAGTGGAACATTGGCACTTGCCCTGGGCTTCCCATGGCACTCATACATAGACATTGATGGAAGACATGAGTGAAGAAATTACGGACCCCTGAAATGGCCATTGCTGGTAAAGAGATTGGAAAGAATTCCAGAAGCCATTCTCTGCATTGCTTTCCTTACCTTTTGAAAAGAAAGATTTCCTCATCAAATAATACTCTGTTTCCCCCAAAATAAGACATCCCCTGATAATAAGCCCAATCGGGCTTTTGAGTGCATGGCAATAAGGCCAAGCGCTTATTTCAGGGTTCAAAAAAATATAAGACAGGGTCTTATTTTTGGGAAAACATGGGTAATAATAATAATAATAATAATAATAATAAAAAAAAAAATAAAAAATTCCCATGGTAGTTTGTGATTTGAGAAGTTTAAGAAACATTATTATGGGGGTTCTCTAATGCCCTGTAGTAATGATGGCGAACCTATGGCACATGTGCCAGAGGTGGCATGCAGAGCCCCTCTGTGGGTACGTGTGGCATTGCCAGCTGCTCTTCTGGATTTTGGTGCTCTGATGATCCGGTGCACATGCACGCATACACGCATGCACGTTTCAGTTTGGGCACTTGGTGCCGAAAAGGTTCCCCATCCCTGCCCTATAGCATTGGACTGCCTATATAACCTTCATCCTTAAGATTATACAATTAATAAATGCTTCACCACTATGCAAAGATCTTTTTTTTAAAAAAATATGTTATACAGTATGTTAACCAGTGGATATAACCACTAAAAATGCTGCAGTGAGTGTGTTTGGTATACATATTTTTGTGTTGTTGGAGCTATAAGGCATCCCACAAAGCAGGGACTAGCTCGTGTTGCAATGCATTCTATTATTCCTTAAAAACCTAAAGATTTGGGGGCTGTCTTCATACAGGCTGGCTCCCTCTTGATTTGCAGGACCCATTGTACTATTAGTCCGGGAAAACTGCTTCAGAGAGCCAATCCTGAAGTCAGGAATGGCAGTAGAATTCTTTCTTTTGTTCAGATCTTTGTCTGCTTTGGTAATATGACCTGCACAAAAAAGAGACAGGGTACTCGGTATTACAACTTTAGCATTACCATTGCTGCAGGGGTGGGTTCTACTTACCTTTACTACCAGTTCGCAATGGGGCCGCGTGCATACACAGAAGCTT
Organism: Pantherophis guttatus; assembly: GCF_059756535.1. Lineage (NCBI taxonomy): Eukaryota > Metazoa > Chordata > Lepidosauria > Squamata > Colubridae > Pantherophis > Pantherophis guttatus. The sequence continues at coordinate 202,767,466 of NC_142063.1, read as the reverse complement.
CTGCACATGCGCAGAAGCGTTCTGATGACGTCGGGGTCAGTGGGTGGAGTCTCCCGCCGGTTTTACTACCGGTTCAATAGAACCGGTGCGAACTGGGGGCAACCCACCACTGCATTGCTGGCATAAAGTTCCGTAGAGATTATTTCCAGAAGAAAGCCTTGAGAGAGAGAAAAAACTATTCTAAACTTTAATTTACTAGGTAGTTCTTGTTACCTTGGCAAGACTTCAGCTTTTCTTCGGAGACCCAATGAAGATTTCTTAAAATAAATGGATTACAGAATTGGTTCATCTGTCTTCGTTTTTTTCCCCTCCCTCCTTCTCTCTCTTTTCCTGCATCCATGCATGATGGTACTTAGACTGCCCTGATAGTATTTGGCAGGGTCCTTCATAGAGAGCTACTGTGGGAGCCATCAGGAGTGATTGTCGTTATGAATGGTGGACAGTACTGTAGCTTACTTGCCAGAAAACTGAGAACAGATGTTAGGAATATGTAATTCCATATATGAATATGTAATGTTTTCTATTTAAATGGCAATTACAGTGTGTTGCATTTTCCACTAGGAAAGTGACATTAGTAAATCACATCAATTATTGTAATAAGGTTTTATGATCAACCTGCCCAGATTTTTTTTTTAAAGCATCTTTCCTTCTTTTGAAGCAACGAATACTCAGATACATTTTTGGCAATATTCTTCAAACAGCTTGAATTGTTGACAGCTCTCTTTTCAACTGCCAAAGGGAATGGGCGTCCTGGAGGCAAAAGTCTTTATTCTGCTGCAGAATTTTCTAATTTGGGGTCATTTAAATGTTCTTGTTTTGGGGAGTCCCTGTATGCCTAAAACAGGCCATTTAGACCTGGAATCTAAATCTGGGTTACTTTTTTCAATTTCAATTTCAATTTAATTCAATTTATATGCCGCCCCTCTCTGAAGACTCAGGGCAGCTCACAATACATTTAAAATCCTAATAAAAAACATTTTAAAATTAAAAACATTAAAACTCATTCACACCATTCATGGCCGGATCTCGCTGGATCGCAAGAGCGAGATCAACGGCCCCAGGCCTGCCGGAAAAGCCAGGTCTTCACCGCTTTTCGGAAGGCCAATAGGGTGGGGATGGTCCGGACCTCAGGAGGTAACTGGTTCCAGAGAGCTGGGGCAGCCACAGAGAAGGCCCTCCCCTGTGGGCCCTCCAGCCAAACGAATTAGCTTTGCTGAGACAGGTGGATAACTGTATCTGCCGTTATTTCTTCCCAAGAATATCCTGCATTCTTAGGATTGCATATTTCAGTATTGCTGCATTTTAAAGCAAGAACATTAGATTCATCCAAAGAAAATCTCTGAAAGAAAGACAATGACCACCTCCGTTAACTACAGCAATTTATAACCATGAAATCAAGATTTAATAGCTAGAAACACCATTTATATATAAATTGCATACTTGTGGAAACAATCGGTATTGTACAAATCCTGCCTGGAATGATGTTATTAGTTACTCTTGGAAACCGTTTTTACAGGATTCTTTGTTTCGCTAAAGAAGAATAGAAAGGGAGGTAGAGTCCTTCAGGCATAATCAGTAAACTATATATTTTGAGTTTGGATTTAATGGGGTTTGAGAAGTCACCCTCTTTAGAGAGGAAAAAACATTTCACATATTTCAAGAAAAGATGACAATTTTAGTGACCTTTCTGCTCATTTTGTTCAGCAGGGACTTGCTCCTGTTTCTTAAAGGCCTGTTCTAATGCCAGTCCTTCTGGGTAGACCAGTGGTGTCAAACTCATGGCGTCACATTGTTGTCATGTGCCGTATTGTGACTTTTTCCCCTTTCGCTAAACCGGGGGTGGGCGTGGCCAGCGCTTGACACATCCGGCCCGTGGGCCGCGAGTTTGACACCCCTGGGGTAGACCAACCAAGAAATCAACTTTGCAGGAAAGCTAAAGCTACCTTTATTGAGATCGGCTATAATAACAGATCTTGTCAATGTGGTCTGGCTATATCCAGGGCCAGTTATAGGCCTAGGTGACCTACTTCAATGAAATGCCTAGGTTGCATTTGGCAACCTAGCATTTCATTGAACTAGGTCACCAAATATTAGGGGCTGCCAAAATTAAAAAGACTTCCAAAGTACAAAATTTGAGTATAGAATCTAATAATCTTTCCTCATTGTTTAGAAGTTTTTCTTTCTATACTTTTTGAAAACGCTTGCCGACATAGTGAGTTGAGTGGTAACGAACAGCACACGAAGCAGACACTGCAAGTCATGAAAATGAAATTATTATTAGAGCTATGACTCTCAGGAAATTGATATTACCAAAGCAGACAAAGGTCTGAACAAAAGATACTGAGTGAACGAATCGCTTGACTGTCAGCTTATGCTCAGAAAAGCACACTCTGTCAAGTAAGCCCACCCATTTGTGAGTTAAATATAATTTCTCAATCCAATATTAGGCCTGGTTATGTTATGAAACCTGGGGCTTCCAGAGATTTGTTGAGATGGCCCTATTGTTGAGATAGTCACTTTAATCATTTAATTGCCTAGGGTTTACGGTATATCTTTGGTTTTTATTATACTTTTAATGATATTTATTAGTATGATTTTTTACATTTAATGTGGTGGCCCAAGGGCTAATCAATAAAAGTAAGATGAAGTAAGACATTTAATATGGTTTTTTTGTATTGTTATTGTTAGGATATGGATTGAGCCTAACAAGTTGTCCAGGCAATATATGTGTTCTGTAACTTTAATATGAATATGTATTGTGTGACTTTAAAGTTTTCCTGCTGATTCATTGTAATGCTGAGTCATACTGTAATTAGATAATCACTAGTGAACATATTTAAGAAAGGTACTGTAACATATTCAGTTGATGATAAGCTACCATAGTGTGTGGAGTTGCTATCCATTGTGCTATCATCGTTGGATGGATCTGCTACCATCGTGGTTTGTGAACCAGAGTGAGTTTGTTATTCTAACCAACTACTGTTTGTGTGGTAAGAAGATTGTTGTATCACTGGACTGATTTAACTGGCAAAGACTTGGATTGATTTTTCATCAGGTTCACCTGGTCCGCCAGTTGCGTCCCTTTCTAGATCGGGAGTCCCTACACACGGTCACTCATGCCCTCGTCACCTCTCGTCTGGACTATTGTAACACTCTCTACATGGGGCTCCCCTTGAGGTGCACTCGGAGGCTCCAACTGGCGCAGAGTGCGGCCGCGCGGGTGGTTATGGGAGCATCGTGGAGCTCCCATGTAACACCTCTCCTGCGCGAGCTGCACTGGCTCCCAGTGGTCTTCCGGGTGCGCTTCAAGGTTCTGGTTACCACCTTTAAAGCACTCCATGGCTTAGGTCCTGGTTATCTACCGGACCACCTGCTACCACCAATAGCCTCCCACCGGCCAGTACGCTCCCATAGAGAGGGGCTCCTCTGGGTGCCGTCGGCCACACAATGTCAACTGGCGGCCCCTAGGGGGAGAGCCTTCTCTGTGGGGGCACCTACGATCTGGAATGAGCTCCCCCCGGAGATACGGAGGATCCCGGATCTGCGCACCTTCCGCTGCGCGCTTAAAACGTTTTTATTTCATCAAGCTGGCCTGGCCTAAATCTTCTCCTTTTTAAAATTTTAAAATTTAAATTTTAAACACTAATTTTAATTTGTTTAATTATGGGATATTTTTAAAATTTAGCCAAATTGTTTAATCTGTTTTAATTTATTTTAAATTTTGTATTTCTGTGTTTTATCTTTTGGCTGTTCACCGCCCTGAGTCCTTTGGGAGAAGGGTGGTATAGAAATTTAATAAAATAAAATAAAATAAAAATAAATTTAAAGACTATGAGATTGTTTTTTCACTATAAAGTAAACTTTTGATAAACCAGTTTGCACATCTCTTATCCATTGTTCTCAGCAACGTTTCTCTGTGCTCTACACTCTGCTGGTTGGTAACACAACAACAATATCCTTAACATTGGTTATGGGCCGAGAGCCAACCAGAACTAACTAGGATTGTTAAGAGCTAAACTGAGAGTTAATATGAATAGTACAAACTGTGTTTGTGATATACAATCCAAGTGAAGATGGCAGTGGAACAAGCAGCAAATTTTTCCATGATAACCCGGCTGGATGGAACAAACTATGTATCCTGGTCTACAAAATGTAATCTACTTTTGCGTAGAGAAGGACTGTGGGACATAGTTAATAATCCACCGGATATAACAGCATGGAATCCTGCTGATGAGGAAGATGCGAAGATATTAGCCAAGTTTAACAGAGACAATGAATGAGCTCTTTGCATTATTGGACTAACACTGGGTGACCAGCAGCTTGTCCATATTCGTGGTGAAGAGTCTGCTGCTAGGTGATGGACCAAGTTGAAGAGACTATATGTTCGTGACTCTGTGGGTGCTCATATTTATCTCACACGGAGATTATTTAAACAACATCTTCTTAAAGGTGGAGATATGATGACTCATTTGGAATCCATGACCAGAATTTTCCAGGAGCTGCATGAAAAGGAACTTGTTTTCTCAGAACTATAACAAGTTTATATAATCCTTTCTTCTTTGGACGATAGTTATGGCGACTATATTTCTTCGTTAGAGGTTTTGTCCAGAGATGAACTGACATTGGCTGGCATAACCGGTAGGTTATTGGAAGAATCCAAAAGAAGATAAGAAAGGGATCAGTTGAGAGTGCAACAACCAAAAGAAGAAAAAATGTATTCAGCTGCCTATTCTGTAAAACGTAAAGGGCATATAGCTAAGTATTGTAAGAATAAGAAAATGTCTGTTAGGGACAATACTAGACTCAAGAAGGGTTGTAATTTAGCTATATCCAGTTCAACTACTGATGTTAACTAGGATTGTTGGGTTGTTGACAGTGGTGCTTCTCAATCTATTTCTAGAAATAGAAAATTTTTTGTTAAAATGGAGAAGAGTAACCAACATGTTAAACTAGCAAATGGCTGGAAGGTTAAGGTAGCTGGAGAGGGTGTTGCTCGTTGGTCATTTAGTAATGAACCATTGCCTATGTTATATATTCCTGGATTAAAATTCAATTTATTATCTGTTAAATCATTATTGCAATTTGGGTTTACAGTAACATTTAAAAATGATAAGTGCTAAATTTCTAGAGCACGAAGGATGGGATAAACTAGAGCGTGCAGATTATAGACACGATAATAATACTGTTAGTATAGAGAATCATATTCCTGATGATATTCCTGAGGATTTAGATAATGTAGAATCCTCTATCAAGGAGGAAGAACAGGAAGTAGGTTTAGAGGAGGTAGTTTTAGGGGAGGAGTCAGATGAACCATCTGCAGTAAGTCCTGTATTACCTAGGAGATCTACTAGGGAAAGGCATCCACCTGATCGATATAAAGCAACTGTAGTTTGCCAGGTTAACATTGAACCTTCAAGTTATGAGGATATCAAGCTTTATCCTGAAAAGGAGCAGAATGCTTGGAAGGAGGCAATGAGTAAGGAAATTAATTCTTTAACTAAGTTAGGTGTTTACAAAACTGTGAAATTGCCATCTGGTAAAAAATTAATAGGTTGTAGATGGGTTTACAAAATTAAGAAAAGCATAGATGGGACAGTAACCCATAAAGCTCGCCTTGTAGCTCAAGATTTTTCTCAGACCGAAAAAGATTTCGATGAGGTTTTTGCTCCTAGTTTACGTGCTAGTACTTTAAGAACAATGCTAGTGTGGGCGGCTAAGTATAAATATAGTATTAACCATATAGATGTAGAGACAGCATACTTGCATGCTCCATTAAGACACACCATCTATATGAGGAAGCCTTTAGGAGTTGAAATACAAAACCACACTGATTGTTGGAAGTTAAATAAAAGCCTTTATGGTTTGAGACAATCAGGGTTTGAGTGGAACCAATGTATAGTTAAAGAGCTAAATAAGATCGGTTTTCATGAAGGTGTAGCAGATAAGTGTCTCTTTAAAAGAGAAAATAATAATGGGTTAGTATAATTTTTGTTATTGTTTACAGATGATATAGCCATAATAACTAAAACTGAAAAGGAAGCCATAGATATTGTTAAACAGTTACAAACCAAATTTAAGATCAGAAATTTAGGAAATATTAGGCATTATTTGGGTCTAGATATCAATCAAACAGCTAGAGGTTATAAAATATCTCAATCTAGCAAAATAAGCCAAATGTTGAAACGTTATGGCATGGAGCTATGTAAGCCAGCTAAAACGTCTATGGCACAGGATTTTCAACAAGGAGAAATTCAAAGTCCTAAATTTAGTAAGGAGATCTACCAGTCTCTTATAGGTAGTCTATTTTATATAAACAATTGGTCGAGACCTGATATTTCATTTGGAGTAAACCAATTAGCGAGACATAATGCAGAGCCAACTGATAGGCATTGGCAGGCCACAAAGCATAAATTAAGATATCTGAAAATGACGATGCATTATCATTGTATCTAGAACCTAACAATGATTTAGTATTGAGCGCATATGCTGATGCCAGCTTTGCTACTGATGTGACCACCAGAAAGTCGTCATCGGGTATAGCTATCATGTTAGACAATTGTTTGTTTGGCTGGAAATCAATTCGTCAAAAACATATTAGTCTATCTACTATGGAGGCAGAATTCTCATGTTTGTCACTAGTTTGTACTGATCTGATTTATTACAAACAACTAATGATGGATATTGGTTTAACGATGGATTATCCAATTGTAATACATGAGGACAACCAAACTGCTATAAAAATGGCAACAAATTTAGCAGTTAAAATTAGATCTAAGTATACTGACATTCGGTATCCAAAGCAACATGGTTAAGTTGGAATATTGTATGTCGGAAGACAATATTGCTGATAATTTTACCAAAGCGCAAGGTGCTATCAAACATAAAACGTGTTGTGAAAGCTATGGATTAAGAATCTAAACTGTTGATCTCAATGTTGTATGCCACCCAGAGTTGTCTGAGGTGAGATGGATGTCTCAATCATCATTTTTTAGCCGTTGTCTATCCATTGCAAAATGAAGGCCTCTTCCACATGTTTCCAACCAATACGGTCCTTTCTTTTGCCAATTGGACCTGCAATACTTACTGATGTCATCAGTCCACCTTGTTTTAGGACTCTTTCATGGATGCTTGTTATCAAGTGGGATCCATTCTAGGACTGCCTTGGTCCACCTGCCATCAGCACTTGCTATATGACCAGCCCAATTCCATTTCAATTCTTTTACTCTCTTGGTGATATCATATACTTCCGTTTGTTCTCTAATCCATGTGCAGGTCTTTCTGTCTTGTCTTGTAATGCTGAGCATGTATCTTTCCATGACTCTTTTGCACCACTCATAGCTTTTGTATCAATTGTGAAGTTAGTGACCATGTTTCACTAGCATATGTTAGAACAGGTAGCACATACTGATTGAAGACTTTTCTCTTCAGGCATAGGAGGAGGTTGGGATGTCTATATAAATTTGATAAGTAAAATAATAAAATGAAATAAAATGGAGAGGGGGCACCAGGATATGATTTTACCTAGAATGCCAAAATGTCTAGAACCAGCTCTCTCTGTATCTTCTCCCCCTTATTATTCTTCAGAGAATTAGGGGAGCATCTTCCTGAGCTACTTTGGCATGTTATCTAGAAGTTCTGGACTTAAAAAATTGCTTCGGTTACTTTTGCTTAGGCAACAGTTTCTGTGGTGTCACCTTCTCCATTCTCCACTCTCTTCTCATTATTCTCTCTACAGAGAATAAGGAGCCTGTTTCTATATTTTACATACAAGTACCAAGAGAGAACAAAATTTTTCAAAGATTGGCAGCTTCAGCAGGTCGGAAGGGATGGATTATAGTCAACAAAGGTTGGTGGATAGTGCAACTGAAGCCCAGTTCCTTGTATGTGCATAGTCACTTTGATTAATGAGATGGGCGGCATATACATTTAATAAATATAAATAAATGTGCATGCAGTGTTGACACGTACACAAAAGAGGCAGGGGCTGTCACCAGTGACACCTTGAGGTTTTTTTTACTCCCATCTGCAAAAGAAGTGGGATTTATATTCTGTCCTCTGTCTTGTCAATGTTGATTCACTCTGTGGACGCCGATGGTCTAGATCTGATCGGGAGAGGGAACCACCATAAACCAGAAAGGGCTTCTCCAAAGATGCTTTTTCAAGAGGCAACTGGACTTCCTTGTTTTTCTTCTTATCCAAGAAGCATCTTCAGCTCTAACTGGATGGTGGGGAATCCTTTCATTCCCCACCATCCAGTCAAAGCTCAAGAAGCTTCTTGGATGAGAAGCGAAACGCCTTCGAAGAAAAACAAGAAAGTCCAGTTGCTTCTTAAAAAAGCACCTTTGGGACAACCATGACCTGGATGACTGAGAATCTCCATAGACAGAAAGGGTTGAACTCTTCCCTGATCACACTTGGATTTGTTACAAAAAATAAGCTACAACTGATGCTTAGAAAAGTTTTGTATTTAATTTTAGCAATGTGGAATCTAGAATTTTCCAGTCCTTCGATTCTGCTGCTCACTTTAGTGCAGCCTCAGAATTCTGGTCTTCTCTGTTGTTCCCTCTGCCTTCATGTAGAGCTGAAACCCCATTCCTTCTCCAGCGATATGCGAAAGGTGCCGTCATGCATTCTCACAAAAACGTGCAGTTACACCATTCACGACATTGTAACTTCTTGCCGTGCTGTACCTTGATTAGCTGTTACGTTCCTCGTTTTTCCAACTCGAAAGTGGTCTAGCTTGAAGAACGGAGGGGTGTAACAATAACCCAGACTGAAGAATGTTGACAAATTAAATATTGATTTAGCTCTGCATACAGGAGGGAAAAAGCCCCCACCCACAAACAAACAAAACACCCCAAAGCAAAGCAAGCAAGCAAATTAAAGAGGACCGCAATGATTCATCCGCCTCTTTGTTGCTGGAAGCGATGCCAAAAGAATTAATGAGCTTAACCATTTCAGTGGTCGCTTTGCTTGTGCTGTCAGATGCACAATTGTGTGGGAACCTGGAGAAAGAAGAGGGAAGACGCTGATGGGTGACGGCTGCCACTGCAGCTATATAACCTTCCGTGAACTGAATTCAGGCATCCAGAGTCAGATAACATTAAGCACAAGGACTTGATGTTTGGATGGGTTTGGTAAGGAGCTTCACTTACTTAAACCGGAGCTCAGTCATTTTATCTGCTACATTAAGCATTCTAAGCAGGACTGGTTTCTAGAAGACATTTGTCTTAGGAGAAATACTATCTAACTTCTCTAAAGAGATTAATAATCTATGCAGGTAACTTAATGAGTTGCCCTATAGTCAAAGCTATCAGAGCTGTTCACAAGCAGTGGAAATAAAACAACAAAAGCCAATAACCAACACAAATAGAAATTAGGGATGTTAAAACGAATAATACAACCAACCTGGACGTCTCTATGAAAATGTACATAAGTCTTGCCAAAAAAACTTCGGTCATAACAGAGGGTGGCAGCAGTGAATGGAAATTGCTTGGGTCATATTTACAATTTGGAGATTTCAAGCTGGAGAGCCAGTTTATCTAGGCACCACGCTAGAAACCAGAAGACTGTGAGTTCTAGTCCTACCTTAGATATGACAAACCAGCTGGGTGACTTTGGGCCAGTCACTCTCTTGGAGCCCAAACTACCTCACGGGATTGTTGTAAGGAAAATAGAAGGAAGAAGTATTATATCTGTTCACCACCTACAGTTACAGGTAGTCCTCAATTATGACCACAATTGAGCCCAAAAATTCTGTTGTTAAGCGAGACATTTGTTAACTGAGTTTTGCCCCATTTTATGAACCTTTCTTGCCACAGTTAGTAAGTGAATGACCACAGTTATTAAATTAGTAATGACACTGTTAAGTGAATCTAGCTTCCTCATTGATTTTGCTTGTCGGAAAGCTGCAAAAGATGATCACATGACCCCGGGACACTGCAACTGACATAAATATGAGTCAATTGCCGAACATCTGATATTTTGATCATGTGACCATGGGGATGCTACAACGGTTGTCGGCATGAAAAATGGTCATAAGTCACTTTTTTCAGTGCCGTTGTAACTTTAATGGTTACTAAATGAACTGCTGTAAGTCAAGGACTACCTGTACTTATAAAGTAATAAAGGTGAGATAAAAATCTAATAAATAATTCACATTGGATGTATGTTGAGACATACATCTGAAAGGAAGGTGCGTCTATGAAGATTTTGTAGCAAAGGAATGGTTAAATAAAAGAGAGCTTAGCTTACGATGGAGAAATATAAGAGGTCTACGGTAGGAAAATTTCACTAAGGAAGGAAAACATCAGGGAAACCTGTAGTAAAAGGAGTTTCTTGAGAAACTGACCTTAAAAATGGTTTTATGTTCTGAGAAATCACCTACTGAGGTTGCCTATTATGGAAAGCTACAAAGAAAAAATGAAATCGGTTTTAAAAAAGGGTAGATCTTTATAAAAAAAATCAATTTTAAACAAAGCCTATGATGGATCAGAATATGCTCCAGTAATGTGGAGAGCAAGAACGCTCTTGGCCTATAACAAATAAATCATTTGACAAATCAACCCGGAGTTCTTATTAGAGGCACAAAAGACTAAGCTCAAATTATATTATTTCAGACACCATATGCAAAGACTTGGCTCTCTGGATTGGGCTGTAAGGCTGGGAAAGGTGAGAGGAAATAGAAAAAGAGGCTGACAAAAGTAGCAAGGTGGACTGAGTCAGTTACAGGAGTGATAGGTGCACCACTAGAAGACCTGAAAAATCAGGTTAGGGACAGTTTGTTATGAAAGACATCTATCTTTGAGGGAGCTACAAGTCCACAAGACTGAATCCCATTAGCTCCAGTAGAGCATCCATCAACAGAACTTCCAAGTTAGCTGAATTTAACTTAATTAGCCCTTATCCAGCCCATCTTCACATTTACATATTGATCAAACACTTCCAATTCCTCATCCTCATCAATGCAACTATCCATTGATGCCTCGGTACTCTGAAACTCTTGGAAATTCCACACCACATCAACACAATAGAGGGAGCATATTTTATTCTTGCTTCTTCCACCCTGAGCGATGGAGTTTTTATCCTGCAGAACGGCCCACGTCTCTTTTGTATTGCCTTACTCTGATGCAGCAGGGTCCTGAACTATGCTGGATGGATCAAAAGGTTGAGCTAGGGAAGAGAGGGCTCGAATCCAGTACTGTGATTTCTTGGCATGCAGTTGTTGGAAGAAATACCCTTCTGGGTTCAGTTCCAAGTGGGGAGAAAGACACTGGAAACCTGGTGCCTGTTTGGAAAGAAGGCTTATTGATGAACAGGATCACATGGCTTCCTGAGCTCCTGAGTAGAAAAGGGCAGAGATGCGCAGAGATGCTTGATTTTATCCCCTCTCTGGGCCCCACCCTAGAGTTTCCTGTTCCTGTGTAAGAAATGCACTCTGATTGGTGGTCAAACTCCCAGGGGGCGGGGGTCTTAGCTAAATTTGTAGGTTGTCTCTCAGGTTTGGTTGGAGCCTTGCTGGCTGATGTAATCTTCCCAGGTGCCATGTGGTGAGATCTGTTGCTAGATGGGTAGAGGGCTAATCTTATCTTTGTTATGTAGAATGGACTGGCTCAGGCCTTAATGGGCCATTAACAAAGATGGGGGGCTGAGTTTCTGCCTCCCTTTTTGGGGAAATATTCTGCCCTTTTAATATTTCCTAAAATATTTCATTCCTCTAGGAGGGGTGTAAGTGTTAACTTCCTACACAGTATTTTGGATGTGGCTGAATCAGGTATATGGGAAAAACATTGGAATCAAGCAAAAAATAGTGAATGTTTTGATTCGTTGTTGTGGGAAGTCCTGGAAAAGATGCTAAACAAACTACCAGAAAATTAGCAAAAAAATTCTGAGATGTGACAAGTCTGCTGCAGCTGAATTCAATGACATCCATTTCCAGACAAATTTCTTCTCCACAAGCTCCATAGCCATGGATGCTTTTTACATTTGCTGACTGTTATGGAAGACTGAGTATGGCAACCTCGCAGACTGAATAAGGAGATGGTGCATTAGGCTCTTTCATGGTGGATGGAACATCTCAGCCCTGAAATCAAAGTGAGACTGTAGGGACAGTGAAGAATTGTGCCTCAAAAGCAGCTCTTGTGTTATACCAAGAGGGAGTACAGGAAGAAAAAAAAAAAAGCACGCCTAGCTTTCCTATCCCAAAATCTTTAATAAACAAATATTTTTTTCATATTTGTCTCTTTCGTGAGCTGTGAAAACAGGCAATAAGATTTAATTAATGTTTGATGAGAGAACAAGGGAGATTTCATCAGGTTTGGAAATGATGGAATAAAGCAAGAACGCTCACTGCAGCCTGTAGATTCACTAATCCTGCGTCAGTTTCCAAAAAAAAAAAAAGAATTATTTTCTATTCTGTTGTGCTCTTCTTACAATCAGTTCTTCTCTCATGCTTCGTCTTCTCTGAATTTGAAGTACTGGTGGCTATTTCCGCCTCTACAGAATACTCCTCTCGAATCAGGTCTTCTCTCATACAATGCCAACTGGAATTCTGAACGTGGTGAGGGGGTGGGGGCTCACATTGTTCCCATTCACAGATTTGCTCACGTTGATGAAACAGCAGCTGTCTGTTTTGGACTATTAGCAAGTGTCGGTTGCTTTAAATGTGAGCTGGAAAGCACTGAACAGGACTACATCTTCTTTCATAAAGTCAAAATCACTTTTCCTGTTTGGTCTTTTTTTCATCGTACTCCTTACACCTTCCCTACAACCGCTTCTATGCTTTTTCTCAGAATAAAGGTACCAGTTTCATGTTTCTCCAGATGTTCCTGATATGAAGGTCAATTACAAATCTGTTCCCCAAGCTCCTTTTTTACTTTAAATGTTTGTTCTTGCCAGACTTGTTGAAAGCAGATGTTGCAGGCTCTCTGGGTGCTATTACTGTATAGTTAGCAGGTTCATGTCACAACATGTGTTTGTGTGCATGTGTGTTCATGTGTGAGTGTGTAAGTGTCTGTTACTTTGCTCATGCAACATTCACAATCTCTGCCTGCTCCCTAATATCTCTCCAGACTTGGATAAGATCTCAGATCTTTGTTCCAATGGTTTAGTTTCCATTTTTGGGGTATGTGTGTTTAAAAACAGCACAGCACAAAACAAAATGTACAAAATCATACATCAGGTATGATACCTATGCAGTTCCTTGCATATATTATTTATTTAAATTTATATAGCCACCCATCTCAACAGCAAGGATCTTGGTGACTAACAGTTAAAAACATAATAAACAGCAACATTATAACAAGATTTGCAACTGAGATAATTTCCCCTCCCCCCCCCCCAAAAAAACCCCCATGATTATATCAAGCATCATGACTATTTCATGGACTCTGCTACACATCCTGCCCCCATGCTTGGTGACATAGCCATGTCTCCAAAGCCTTAAAGCCAATAGAGTTTGGGCTAATCTAATCTTGAGGATCAAAGTGTGGGCATCATGATAGACTTGGCAATCTTTCTGGATTCAGCCTGATCCCACTTTGTAATAGATGGAACTCAAAGTGTTCTTCTGCTGCTGGATCTGATGGGGCAGGTAGACACAATCAGGGAGAGGCAGCCCCTCAAATAGCCCAGGCTGATGCCATGAAGGGCTTTATAGGACACTACTATCAGCCCCTTTAATTGAATATGGAAGCATACTGGCGACCAACGTAGTTTGTGGAGATGTAATACACATTGCACAAGGAGTGTACATAACGCTTGCACTGAGGCATTTTGAACCAGCTGCAGCTTCCAGATGCTCTTCAAGGACAACCCGATGTAAAGGCATTGAAGTAGTGTGTGTATATCTTATCTTACCCGTCAAATTCTGAATGATGAATTGTCCACAGGAACATCTGCTCCCATACAATCTCTTTATATAAGATGCCCCCAAACCCGACAGGAAAATGGTTTTTGTTATGAGTACAAACCCTTACAATTGCCTAATGTAAATACTGGCCACACCATCAATTCTTATGTAAATGCTACAGCAGTCCTTTGCAAGCTGGCAACCTTTAGATGCATTAATCATTTATAATTCCAGAAACCTTGGAATTATGTCTGGTGGTGAGAAATTATGGGTGTTTCATCAAAGCAACATTTGAGGGCCAGAAATACTCTACTTGAAAAACCAGTGAGTCCTAGTCATATCAGAGCATCCTTCCCCAACACAGTATTTTCCAGAAGTTCTGGATTCTAGAATAGTTGAGAAACACTGCTCTAGAAACTGAAAACAACTTGATGATATATAATCAACCAATCATGACAGCCAACGTTGCCCATTCTGGATAATGATGGTTAAATCATTATCCAGAATGGGCAACGTTGGCTGTCATGATTGGTTGATGATATGCCATCAAGTTGTTTTCAATTTCTAGAACAGCGTTTCTCAACCTTGGCAATTTTAAGATGTTTGGACGTCAACTACCAGAATTCCCCAGCCAGTTTAAGTCCATCCATACAGCTTAAAGTTACCAAGGTTTAGAAACACTGTTCCAGAGGCCACATAGTTAGATTTTCTCCATGATAATCTATCCCAGATTATCCAGAAGTGGGGAACGATGGCCCCTTTATGACTTGTGGATTTCAACTCCCAGGATTCCTGAGCCAGCGTTGCTCAGGAGTTGATTCTAGGAATTGAAGTCCACAAGTCATAATATGGCCCATTCCTGATCTATCCCTAGTGTGGTCTTTCAGCATTAGTGGGTTTCAAATCCTGGCACTACCAGTTTGCTATTGGGAGCATGTGGCACTTCTGCACATGCGCAAAAACTTTTGCACATGTGCAGAGCGCTTTTGATGACATCTGGGTGGGTGGGCAGAGCCTCCCGCACCGCCCCTACCGGTTTGCCCAAACCGGGCTGGACTGGGAACAACCCACCACTGTCTTTCAGGTGTTCCCATGGTGCACTCATCGCCATTGTAACCGAATAACTGAGTCCAGTCACGACAGGAGTGCAGCTTTTAAGAATTGGATCAGAATAGACAAAATCATTTTCAAAACCACAAAGTTAATTAAGTGCCTCATGTGAACTCACAACCCATCAATTGCACTCCATAGAATTCTGTAAGGATACAAAAGAAGTAAAGGCAGGAGAAGGAAGGTGATCCTTCTCTATTGTCCACAATGATGTAAGGACGGGTTAAAAATATATCAGTTATGAAGTCCTTGAGTCTTTGTATTTGTCTCTGTTTCATTTGGATTCATTTAAAAACAATGTTTTGTTAAGCCTCTTCACTTAAATGCTTGGATGGCTTTGAAATTAGTTATTTCACTGAGAACAATGGATTTCTTGCTTGGAATATCTACTTAAATTGCTTTGGAAAGAACTGCCTTGAAGGCCCACCTCAATTTAATGGCACACTTTTTAAAAACTTTTAATTTAATACTTGAAGTAGCTCGTCAATTAGTATTCTGCAGCAGGCAGGGCTGAATGGATTTAGCCGACACAAGTTAGCAGCTCTCCCGAAGTTGCAGAGCAGGTTGTCGCAAGACCCTGAATCTTCTGGGAGAGGTTTATGAGTTTGTCCTTTTTAGCTAAAGGCACTTCTACTGGATGGCCACTTGCTGTATTACCGAAAGACAAAAAGGCAGCGACTTTTTGAGGTCTACTGTTGACCTCACCCCATTCGTGAGAGGTCTGTAAGGGGCGTGCATAAGTGCACCAGCGTGCCTACCGTCCCTGTCCTAATATTCCTTTTTACTTATTCTTTTCATGTATTCAAATTATGTTTATACTTTTACCTGTTATCTTATATATGCTTGACAAATAAACTTATGATTATGATTAAAAGCCAGCCATCAACACACCCGAATCAGTATCAGGGGTGGGTTTCAAAAATTTTAGCAACCAGTTCTCTGCCTGGTTGCTGGGTGGGCGTGGCTATGGTGGGCGTGGCCTATTCAGCTTCCTGCACCATTGCCGGGGGGGGGCACGTTTTTGCCTTCCCCAAGCTCCGGAGGCTTTTTTTGAGCCTCCGGGAGGGCGAAAATGGGCCCATTTCCAGACTTCCAGAACTTCTGGGAAGCCAGTTTTTCACCCTCCCACAGCCTCCGTGTGGGCGCTGCACTTACCTGGCATCAAAAGGGGCCACATGGAGACTCCTGGGAGGGGCAGGGCGGGCAGGGCCAGCCAGTCCTTGCAACTACTGGTTCCTTGAACCAGATATAATATTAGCATCCGGTTTGCCCGAACTGGTCTGAACCGGCTGAATCCCATCCCTGATCAGCATCTAAAAAGACACATACAACAGCCACTATAAATACCACACACAGAACAACACACACTCTGCTAGAGAGAAGTTCCCTGAAAATGAGCTCCAGCAAAAGTCTGAAAGCTCGGAAGATGAAACCTCTGGTCCCGGTAACCGACCCAGATTGGATCCTGCAACATTATCCTGGGACACATATATTCGCCTTCATTCATGAGATGATAAAATTTTCATAAAGGTTACACGCACTAAATTATGTGTGCAGGTGCAGATTTAGAATTGATCCTTAATTTGATATACATTAAACAGAAATACAATATATCATCTTATAAGAGAAAAATATTGACCCACAGATTTATTGGCTTAATAAGTGCTCCTCGACTTACAGAGCGAATTCCGGCGGGCTGGATGCGGGCGTGAAGGGCCTGGCTCCGCAGTGCGCTGGGGCAGGAATGATTCCCACAGACCCCACTGTTGCTTGAGCAGGGAGGACGACACTGAGGAGGAGAAAAACTGCGAGGTTCTGGCTATAACGGGTGGCTTCATTTTTTTCCCCCATCGCAATTCCGCCATTTGCCCCACCCACCACTAGCTAGATGCCCTCACTTCCCCCAAGCATTACTTTGCCTACCTGATTTCCAGCTCCATCACATTTTTTGTTATTGTGTGCAGGAAAACAAAAGTTTGTGGGATTAAAAAAAAAAATTCAATCGATTCCAACTTCTCAAGATTTTTTTCTTTCACAAGAAATTGAAATTGATTGATTGCACTTTATTTTCAGTCCCACAAATTTTTGTTTGCCTGCACACAATGGTGAGAAACGTGACGGAGAAATGCGATGGAGCTGGAAATCAGGTAGACAAAAAAATCCTTGGCCGAAGCGAAGGCATCTGGCCGGTGCCGGCAAACTCTTCTGCCCACAAAAACCTCATCTTTGTCCGCTGACACCAAAAGGCAGAGCAAGAGCTGCCAGGAAGAAGCTAGTAGGCCTGGGAGTCTGGAATACCCTTCCTCCCCCACCCCACCTTTCCCCAACTGCCGTACTCCCAAATTACAGTAAAAGTGAGGGACAGGAAGCCCTGCCATGCCTGGCGAGGGGGGGAGGGAAAGAAGAGGTGGCAAAAGGAGCTCTGTCTCACTCCACACGCCCCAATGAAAGGCAGTGGCAGCCCGGCCACTTCCCTTCCTCTCCCTCTCTGGCACTGGAAGCCAAGTGTCAGCCACATGACCAGTCACCCATGCAGAGATCAGGTAGGCTGCGGCAAAAGCAGGTAAGCAGCCTGGGCTGTGTGGGAGGTAGCTAAGGGAGGAAGGGGGGGTAGCTAAGGGAGGTAGCTAAAGGGAGGCTGTGTGGGAGGTAGCTAAGGGAGGAAGACTCACCAGGCAGAGATCAGCTGGGCTGCGGGCACCGCAGTTGAGGCAAGCGAGGGAACCAGAGAGCAGCAGTAGCTATGCCAGAGGCATGACTGTAGGCATCGGTCAAGGTGGACGGGCTGAGATAAGGAGTGATGGGCGGGGTGGGGCTGGACCAGTCAGCAATTTAACAACTGGTTCGGCTGAAGTGGTGTGAACTGGTTGAATCCCATCACTGAATCCTCCCCAAACTGACAGTTGTTTTGGGCTATAATTCATCACACACACCCCAGGCAACAAAAAAGACCCCCAAATATATTGCTTTTCCCAACTCTGAAAAAATCGTGGGGAAAGACAGAATTGAAAGTTGTGTAGGAAGATGTTCTATTTAAAATATTAGCCTTGCTGGAGCGTTAACGTTACAAATGGGGGGAATAAGCAGGGAGATACCTGCTACTTTACCTGACGGATCTTATCACGTGCTACAACGGAACCAATATCAATTAGGCAACAGATTAAAGAATGGCAGCCATTAGCTGTAGTTAACAGTTTAAAAGTGTGTGTATGGGGGGGATTTTTATCCACGATCAA
Organism: Pantherophis guttatus; assembly: GCF_059756535.1. Taxonomy (NCBI): domain Eukaryota; kingdom Metazoa; phylum Chordata; class Lepidosauria; order Squamata; family Colubridae; genus Pantherophis; species Pantherophis guttatus. Next base: position 202,749,271 of record NC_142063.1, on the reverse strand, counting down.
CCGCAACAGAAATCAAAAACAGGAAAGAGGAGGACTACTCCTGTGGGCCTGCAATCTTGTCCTCTTCATATGACTTCTCTCTTCACTGCAATGTCTGGACATTGGCTGCTAGCCTGTAGCCATCAAAAGTTTGTCCATCTTGTAATTAATAACTCGGCTTTGGGATTTTTTTTTTTTTTTTTTAAAAAGCTATGACTTAGAAATAAGGGCTCCTGTTGGTAACCCAACAACTCAAAGTGCACCTTTTGTATTTTAAAGTTTGAACAGCTGCTAAGATTTAAGCATTCGTGTGTGTTATTATATAGTTGTACAACGGGGGTGGGAAACCTTTGCTCTCTGTCTTCCTGTACAACAATGGCTCCTTCAGTCTGGGAGTTGAAGGCTATTAACATCTGAATGGCCAGCAAGTGCCTATCCTTGCTTTACAACAATTCTGTAAGAGGAGTGTCAGATGTAAATGCCTTATTCTCCAATGTGTAAATAATGTATATATGGAACATCAGAGGTTAACTTATTCTTTGGACTTTAATGTATTCATAACTTACCACTCCCATTCCTAGCTCCACCCCTTGTATATATAAGGAGCCACCCTCACCATTCTCACTGCTTCTACTTTGAATATTCAGTGAATATAGAATGCCTATCATAATTAAAAAGAAATATATTTAAAGCTCTAACTCCTGTTATCTTTATTGAGTCTGATCCTGAAAATATTGCAACAAGCTGGTAGCAGAGGATGGTTAATTGACTCAATAAGTAATTAAAAATGTCCAAGAAAGATAGGCCCAACACCAGGGCCTACAGCAAAGAAATAGAAACTGATCAAGAGATGATCAACGAATCCACCAATGCGATTTCGAGAGAATCCGAAGAATACACCACTGGAGAAGAAGAACTAATGAGTGAAAATAATGACCAAGAAGAAATCGAAATAGAAAATAACGAACTCAGGTCAGAGATATTAAAGATACTAAAAAGCCAAAAGAATGATGAAAGTCTCATCGCGGACCTCCAGGAGATGCTGAAGAACAGCGGAGCAGCGAGAGAGAAAAACGTCATTAAAGAAAAACTCAAAGATCAAAAAACCATAAGTGAGATGACTACTGAGAAAATAGTTGTTAAAAAGAAAAGATGTGATCCCGCGCGAAATTTTGAATGGCAGCCATCTTGGTTTCAACGAACTTCAAAAGAGAATGGAACAGAGCCAATCAAAACGCTCAGTTCAAAATTTCTGGCGCGAAAAACACTATCAGACGAAGAAAGTGAGAAAGAAGTCTCAAACTCTTCAGATGATCCAAAATCAGAAAGTGAAGACGATTTAACAAAATCTCAAGTAAAATCAGCAATGAAAACGCTTTTTGCTGCTTTTGGGCCAAGACTGAAAATTACCAAGACATCTACGAAGAAGCAAGAAATCAAACCGGCGACTCAAGACCTGCACGCTCCCATCCTGACTTCGAAAGCGACGACGCCCGAGCCCAGAGAGCCATGCCGATTTCGCCCTACACCACAGACAAGATCGAATGCCAACGCACACAAAAGGAAGAAAAGAACCGTCGCCACCACCAGAACCCCAAAAACCGAGCCAGAGACCGACTCATCTGAGGAGGAGCGGATCGAGAGAGCTGAAAGGGAGAGAACCTTCCACGACGCCACCAAAGAAGAAATGAGCAACGCGCATGTGCGAAACTACGTAGACGACCCAGAAGGACTTGAACTGGCCAGAGAACCGCGCAGACTCATTGCAAGCATCCCAATGCCGTTCTGTAATTTCCTGCACTTGAGAGATCACGGACTGCCCCAGGTTGTAAGTAATGGACAGAATAATGTAGGTAACTTACCCAGTGACTTCCCAAAACTTAGAATTGATGGCATTAATTTACAAGAGTGGTATCAACAGCTTCAGGTTATTTTCATGAAAGAAAATTTACTATTCTTTATAACTAGCCCTCCAAGAAGACCTTGGACTTTAAAAATAGATTGTTTACATCATAGAGCATTTTTCATAATAATATCTAGCGTGTCTCCTGCAATGTATCATAGCATCAAACCAAACCTAACTGTATCAGAAATAATTCAACGCATGTTTAATCTATTTCACAGCGATAGCGTAGCTACAACCACAAGAATGTCTAAGGATTTCTTTTCCTCTAGAGTAAAACCAGGGGTTTCTATAAGTGAGCATTTGATAAATCTAAACAAAATAAGAGCTGAGCTACAATTGAGGGGGGAAGTGATTTCAGATCAAACAATGAAAAGTGTTATTATCAATTCACTTGATCCATCATGGGATAGCTTTATGTCACACTTAGATACCATTAATTTGGGATATTTATCCATAGAAAGTCTATCTAACAAATTGATAGCAGAAGACAATTCAAGAAAAAATCGATCCAGTAACCAAACAGACCACAAACCTTTTAGGAAAGTAGTCTTTCAAGATAAACATAATGAGGCCTTTAGATGCTACAATTGTGGATCCAGGGAACATAGTAGAAGAGACTGCCCCAAAGTCTCAAGAGAGAGACATAGGCCAGAATATAGGAGCAAATATAATTACAGACAATCTTCCACAGATAGACACAAATATAGAAGTCCACCAAATTACAAAGAAGATAGAGGGGGTAGAGAAAATTCAAAAGAGAGGAAATCTGGGTCACTGAATGGGCTAAATAAACAAGACAGCACCAGAACACAGCAGGATGAGAATAACAATTGGCTTATTGACTCTGGTGCAACAAATCACACCACCAACAACAAAAGTATATTATCTTCATTTATAGAAGATAAGTTTGTGATAAAGGTAGCTAATCAAGAAAAGGTTCAAGTACTAGGCAAAGGAAATGTGACCTTGCCTGGTCTAGGGAAAATAGAGGGGGTATTATTAATCCCAGAAATACCTCACAACATACTAAGTGCCATAAAATTAAGCAGAGAATCTGATATCAATATAGTTTTCTCAAAGGGGAAAGCAACCATAGAAAAGAACAAAACAAATGTAGGTACTGTAATGATAAAAGGAGGTCTACCCTATCTGATAACTAAAGAAAGATGTTTACATAACATTGATTCAAATATGGAAGATTGTATTGAAGCAGATGATGAAAATGTCAGTAACAGTGACAATGATGAGTGTAGAATAACTCATGATCACAAAATTACATACAAGGAAAAGAAACCAAAAATAGGTAAACCAATTCATGATGAGTGTGCTCACATCTTACACAGGAAGTTAGGACATGCAAGCTTTCCTGTAGTACAAAAAATGACTGAACACGCAGAAGGTGTCAAAATAAAAAATTGTGAAAATTATTTGGAATGCTCAGTATGTAAATCCACCAAACTAAAAACCAGTCCCAGACCAAAAAAATCTAACAGATCAACTAACAATATTTTTGATTTGGTACATATGGACTTAGTTGGTCCATTAAGTCCCTCAATTACCTATAGAAAACGTTACTTCCTAACAATAGTGGATGACTACAGCCGCTATGGTTTTGTTTACACATTAAAGCACAAGGATGAAACATTTCAAAAATTTAAGGAATTCTACAAACGTATAGAAACACAACATAATATCAGAATAAAGCAAATTATGACAGATAGGGGATGTGAGTTCATGTCTAAAGAATTCTCCCAATGGTTAAAGGATAGAGGAATGTTACACTTCACGTCCAATCCTTTTTCTGCATTTCAAAATGGAGTTGCAGAGAGGAAAAATTCCACACTACAAACCATGATTAGATGCACATTAGAGGATGCTGGTTTAGGCAAACAATTTTGGTCAGAGGCATTACATTATTCAAATTACACTCAAAATAGAACCTGGTCCAGTATTGTGAATAAGACACCATATGAGGTGATGTACAATAGAAAACCCAAATTATCACACATGCACATATTTGGAGTCACTGCAGACGTACACATACCTAAACAATTGAGGAGAAAGGGAGAAAACGTATCCAGGAGATTAAGATTCATGGGATACGAAACTGGAACCAAAGGGTACAGATTTATTGATAGTAATAACAAATTTATAGTATCCAGAACAGCTGTGTTCCATGAACAGGCCAATTGGTCAAAATTGCACCTTAATGAAATATTTCCTAATAAATGTAAAGATACGATATCTTGCGAGGAAGGAACAACAGAAAATCAAAATATTAACAAAAGTAAGAACAAAACCAAAACTTGGACTAATAGTCAGCATAAAATAAAGACAGACACATTAACAAAAAAGGAAGCTAGATATTTGCATGATAATTATAGCAAGCCTGAAAGAACTATTAGAAACAATAGAAACCAAATACCAAATAAATACAAAGATTACATAATGCATATGAATGGAGAACAAATAACACCTAATACATATGAAGAAGTATTGAAACTTCCACATGAGGAAAGAGAAAAATGGGAACTAGCTATGGAAAAAGAGATGGAAAGTTTACAAGGATTAAATGTATTCACACCCGCGATCGCCCCTAAGGATAAAACAATTATAGGTACCAGGTGGATTTATAAAATTAAGAACTTAGAAGGAGGCAATACCTTATACAAGGCTAGACTAGTTGCACAAGGCTATGCACAAAAATATCCAGAAGACTATACTGACACATATTCACCCACAGTGAGAACAGAGAGTGTCAAAACAGCCCTTGTAGTAGCATCTGCACTCAATCTGGACGTATTCCAATATGACATACAGACCGCATACTTACATGCAAAATTAGACAAGGAAATATATGTAAGAGCACCACACAGTCAATACACTAATAAGAACGAAATTTGGTTATTAAATAAGAGTCTGTACGGATTAAAGCAATCCGGCAAAAGATGGTACGATTGCTTGGTAAAAGTACTTAAGACCATGGATTTCAACGCCACCACTGCTGATAACTGTTTCTTTGTAAAAAAGAGTAATGATCATATTGAATTTGTATTAATTTACGTGGACGATATTTTGTACATTGGAAAGCATAAAGAGAGCAGGGAAATCTTTGTAAATAAGTTAAATGAACACTTCTCACTGAAATCTCTGGGTAAAGTGAATAAATACCTTGGTGTGCAAATTAACAAAACAAAAAGGGGATTCAAACTTACACAGAAAGATAAAATCATCGAACTCCTAAACAAATGTAACTTAAATAATGCCAAAACCTGTGACACCCCTATGCAAACTGATTTTCTTAGAAACACTGATGAATCTTCCCCTGAGTTTAAAGACAACACATTTTACAGATCAGTTATAGGTTCACTCCTTTATATATCTAATTGGACTAGGCCAGATATTGCATTACCTCTCAATCTATTGTCAAGATATGTTAGTAAACCAACCTTGTATCATTGGGAAGCTGTCAAAAGAATTCTAAGATATCTGAAGGGTACATTAGATTTTTGTTTAATGTTGGAACCCAATAATGACAGAGAACCAAAAATTACTTGTTATGCTGATGCAGATTGGGCTGGTGATACATCATGCAGAAAGAGTACTTCTGGTTATGTTTTTCTATTGAATGATTGTCCAGTTTACTGGTATACTGGTAAACAAGAACTAGTAGCCACTTCTACTACAGAAGCGGAATATGTTTGTTTGTCCAAGGCTGCAAATAACCTTGTATGGTTCAATGATCTGATCACTGATGTTTGGAAGAAACCCACTTTACCATTTATTATGCATGAAGACAATAAAGCGGCCATTGAAATATCCAGATCCGATGCAATTGGACAAAGGTCCAGGCATATTGATATAAAGTTTAAGCATGTGAGACAACTGTCTCAAGACGGATTCATTAAAGCAATACATTGCGATACTTCTGAACAATTAGCTGACATATTAACAAAACCCTTACCTTCTAAACAACACAAATATTTAACTTCTAAATTATATGTATTATATTGTCCTGAATCAGAATGTAATTGGTGTTGTGTAACGAACCGGCATTTAGAGGGGGATTTGTCAGATGTAAATGCCTTATTCTCCAATGTGTAAATAATGTATATATGGAACATCAGAGGTTAACTTATTCTTTGGACTTTAATGTATTCATAACTTACCACTCCCATTCCTAGCTCCACCCCTTGTATATATAAGGAGCCACCCTCACCATTCTCACTGCTTCTACTTTGAATATTCAGTGAATATAGAATGCCTATCATAATTAAAAAGAAATATATTTAAAGCTCTAACTCCTGTTATCTTTATTGAGTCTGATCCTGAAAATATTGCAACAAGGAGTCTGTTATTATCCCCCCTCAAGGAAAGGGCCAGGGGAAGGAGGGAGGGAAGGAGGAGAGAGAGAGAGAGAGAGAGAGAGAGAGAGAGAGAGAGAGAGAGAGAGAGAACGCTTTGCCTAAAAGTAGCAAGGGAATTAAGGACTGAGATAAAATTCCCGTTAGGGACATAGGTCAATCTCTTAGCCATTACACTACATCAACAAAGAAGAAACTGGTAAATTAATTCTATTAGCAAATCTGCAGCCTAATTGTAAAGCACAGGAACAGAGAAGCAAGTGAAATTAAATGCAATGGAACTCCACAGTGGTTCAATGTTATGCCCTTCTTTATTAATTTGGGGGCACTTTAAAATGAAAATAAATACTGCTAATTGCTCTTAAAGAGGAACAAAGAAGCAGCGTCTCCAGAAAAGAGAGCCCGAATGCATGCTGAAACCTTGATCAGCATGGGCAATGATTTCCAATCCTCTCCCTCCAGGGTATTCTCTAGATAGGCCCCAGGATACTCATAAAGTCCGCTTTTGTCAGCTGACCTTTAAAATGGAAGGGAAGCCTTAGAATAGGCTTGTGTTTCCGTGAGATCAGTTAAAAGGATTTGCTTACGATGGCAGTGCGGGAAATGTTTTTATGTTATGAGCTGCCCCAAGTCACCTGTGTGTGAGTTGAGTGGCTATGTAACTTTTGTTTAATAAATAAAATAAAATAAAATATGATTGCGGAAGATGGGGACTGGAGTCTGAATGTCCCAACAAGACTTTTTTTTAAAGATACTGGCCCTAAAACAAGAAGGAGGTCTTTTGGTGTCGACGGTAGGAAGTTAGCACCCACCCCTCTCCTAGAAGAATGAAATATTTTAGGAAATATTAAAAAGGCAGAATATATTTCCCTGGATGAGAAATGGAGAAACAGGTTTTAAAGACAAAGCAGCTCCCACCTTCCTACCTCCCCCCCCCTTTGTCAATGGACCATCTTCTGCAACACAATAGGACCCATCTAACAACAGAAACTCCCCACATGGCACCTGGGGAGATTACATCAGCCAGCAAGGCTAGCTATGACCTCTGACAGCAACCAATCAGGATACTTTTCCTGTGTCCCAGGAAGTTCAAAGCCAGAGAGGTATAAAGCCCAGGGACTCTCAACATATCTGCCGTTTTCTGCTCAGGAATTCAAGCCATGTGTTTCCTGTCCACCATTAAACCATCTTTCCAAGCAGTCTCCATGTTTCCAGTGTCTTTTTCCCCACTTGGAACTGAACCCAGATGGACATTTCTTCCAAAATGACCATAGTTTGATGCAGTGGTGGAATTCAAATTTTTTTACTACCAGTTATGTGGGTGTGGCTTGGTGGGTGTGGTGTGGCTTGATGGGCGTGGCTTGGTGGGCATGGCAGGGGAAGGATAGTACAAAATCTCCATTCTCACCCCACTCCATGGGAAGGATACTGCAAAATCTCCATTCCCACCCCACTCTGATGGCAGCCAGAGGTGGTATTTACCAGTTCTCTGAACTACTCAAAATTTCCACTACCGGTTCTCCAGAATCTATCAGAACCTGCTGGATTTCACCCCTGGTTTGATATAGTAGTTAAAAGCACCAGGCTAGAAACCAAGAGACAATGATTTCTAGTCCTGCCTTAGGTATGAAGCCAGCTAGGTGACTTTGGCCCAGTCCTTCTCTCTCAACCCTAGGAAGAAGGCAACAGCAAATCATTTTCAAAGCTTTTGCCAAGAAAACTGCCAGTCGCTAGAAGTCAAGACTTGAAGGCATAATACTATTATTACACTTCAGTGTGGGTGCCCAGAGTAGGAGAGCAGTTGAGGAAATGTGTGTCATTATGACACCGCACAAGCTTTGTCCTGTACAATCTTGGTAGGACACGATAAAAGTAGGAAAGAATGGATCTTTCCTTTTTCATCCTTTTAGTGTCATTGTGGCTAGTTGTGCACATTGTGGTTGTGCATTGAAGGCTGCCTTGAGAGTCAGGGTATAAGTCTAACAAACAGATTGCTTCATTAAAATGGAAAGGATAGATCAAGTTAAGTCTCTACTACTGAATTCCCCAGAGCTGGCTGGGGAATTCTGGGAGTTGAAGTCCACACATCGTCCAGTGGCCAAGGTTGAGAAACACTGCTCTACTGTATTTATTTTTTTAAAACCTGGGCCCTATCCCTCTCAAAACTTAAATATATGTGTTTTACAACTCCGTGATACAGGACAGCTTGATATACTAATATTACTCAGTATTTTTTCAGCCTGGGCTCTAATTAACATGAGAGAATCCTAGGTTAGTGATGTGTAGGGCAGGAGCAATAACTATAATTGTCCAACTGATATTGATTTATAACCCTGAGCATATCTCACTATTACTCTTGACTGCTAGAATTACTCAGAAGTATAATGCAGATATGTATATGGATATGTTTCATTCTCAAGCAGGAAGAGGGAGATGTACAACTTCAGCACTGGAGGAAAAAAAGTCAAATACTTTTGACCTCATGTGACTATCTGGGTCCTGGGTACAGGTAGTTCTTGACTTACAACAATTCATTTAGTGACCGTTCAACCAATAGTGGGTTTCAAATCCCGTCGCTACCAGTTTGTTCGTGGGTGCTCGTGCACTCACGCACATGCACACAGCTTCTGCGCATGCGCAAAAGCATCTGGGTGGGTCGATGGAGACTCCTGCCACCGCTGCTACCAGTTCACCCACCACTGTGTTCAACGTTACAACAGCACTGAAAAAAGTGACTTATGGACGTTTTTCGCACTTACGACCATTGCAGCATCCTCATGGTCATGGGGTCAAAATCCAGACGCTTAGCAGCTGCTTCATATTTATGATTGTTGCAGTTTCCAGGGGATCATGTGATCTGCTTTTGCAAACTTGTGGACAAGTGAAGTTAATCGGGGAGCCAGATTCACTTAAGAACCGGGTTACTAATTTAACAAGCACAATGATTCACTGAACAATGGTGGCAAGAAAGATCATAACATGGGGCAAAATTCACTTAACAAATGTCTCATTTAGCAACATAAATTTTGGGCTCAATTGTGGTTCCTAAATTGAGGACCACCTATATTCTCAGGATTGTAACTGCTGCTTAAAAAGCTCTGAGAGCTGATCAACATGAATGGTTTCCTCTTAAGAAACTGGTTTCACATTGAATTTCCTCATGTACCGTATGTGGCTGCTGGAAGTTTCCGAGGGTGACATTTTGATAATTATCACTGGTCCTTTGAGCTACTTGTTTTCTACCAAGTGGCCACCTAGGCAGTTCTGCTGGTTAGCTTTCGGTTTATCAGCAATGCCGCACCACATCTTGTGCATTCAGCACTCACACACTGAAGATTTTGCAGAGAGTGAAAAAGGAAACATCGTAGTAGGCCATACTCCTGGTGGCTTTGCTTTCAAGGAAACCCATTGTAGGTTTTCCCCTTGGGGCTTTTAAGTGCTGTTTTTATCCTGTCTCACCACATTTGCAGCCAGTGCTTTGAACAAATCATCTTCCTTGTGCAAGACATACATCGAGATTGGAGGGACACTGCTTCAATTAGGCCAGTGTCCAATGCGACGCTCACCATTGCTCTTAACACTTAACTTTCAGCCTTGTCATATAATGCCTCCAATTCGTGGAGACAGATGTAGCGAGGAGGAAAAAAAAGAAAAGAAAAGAGAACTTGAATAACCATAAAACACAAAGATTTTATTCTCTCAGGAGTTAAAGTGCTTGAGTTCCTTGAGTTGACAAACAACAGCTTTTTTCAACCACAGCAACTTTAAGGTGTGTGGACTTCAACTCCCAGAATTCTGACCTAGAATGATGCTGGCATAAAATTGACCCTGGTGGCACAGTGGTTAGAATGCAGTATTGCAGGCTAATTCTGCCGAATGCCAGAATTAGCATTCTTACTGAATGCTACTGAATGCTCAACCTTGAACCTCTTACTGGTTCAAGGTTGACTCAGCCTTCCATCCATCAGAGGTTGGTAATTAGAGGACCCAGATTGTTGGGGGCAATAGGCTAACACTGTAAACCGCTTAGAGAGGGCTGTGAAGCAGTATATAAGTCTAAGCGCTGTTGCTATTGCTCTGTTTTGCCTGCCCTTGTCTGCCTCAGTTGTGTCTGCTCCTACTGACTGCTGAACAGCTTTGTCTTAAGCTAGCGAATGCATCACGCATTTGTGCAAGGCAATTTGTATTCTCCTATCACTCTAGGGCTTCCTCCTTTCAACAAATCACCATCCAGCTGGGAGAACATCTGGCAGCCTCTGGGTGGTGCAGCAAGAATGGAGAGAATTTCATCCTGAAACTCTGTTTGGGCTCCTGCAGCTGGTGTGTCTGTCTCTCCTCCCACACCTCCTTTGGGCCTCTTCCAAGTTTAAAATAATGTGAAATAAAGGAATCAAACAAGTTTAAAAATAACCTCCAAGCAGAGAGTGATAGAGGCTGCCATGATTGGGCAACCAGCAAGGTCTTGCAAAGGTAAGAACTGAAACAGACCATCTGCTGGACAAGCATTGACTCTTTTGGGGGTCATAGGGAGCGGGATTAAAAAGGGTCAACTACATGGAAACTGAACATAAGGAGGAATGCACCTTGGTTTTTCTTCCCCAAATGCAATAATAGAGGCTTCTCTGCTCTGCCGTGTTGAAAGTCTAGACAGAAGGTCACATCATAAAGAGAGAGAGGGAGATGGTACATCTGTAAGGAATTCAAAAAATGAAGTGCTAATAGAAAAAGTAAAGGGTGGGAGAGAAATGACTGAGGTGGAAATTGTTCCTGATCAGAGGGGAGAGGTAAAATTACTTGAAAATGCAGAAGATATGGGGGAAATTTCTTAGATTAAAAAAAAAAATCAACAACTGACATAAGCATATCAGGCATTGAATCTTTATTTTTGTTGAAAATGGCAGCAATATCCCAATCTCCCACCCGCTTCCAGGACAGATTAAAATATCTTGTTGCAAGGAGTCCTTATATGCTTGTCATCTGGTTTTTTATTATTATTATTATTATTATTATTATTATTATTATTATTATTATTATTATTATTATTATTATTATTATTATTATTATTACAATTACCAGGAATAAGCTATTGTTCTAAAAACCATTTGAAGGGTTCGGTTATTTTTTACTCTTTTTTTCATTTCTCTCCCTCTTTTTTAATATTTTTTTTTTAAAAAAAAGTAGTAGAAGACAATACAAACTAAACTTGGAAAAGAAAAACAGAGAAGATAACGTGCAAAAGGTAAAAGAAAGGAAGAAAGAAGAAAAGGAGAAAAGAAGTATCTTCATCACAGCAAGTACATAGTTTATCCACAGAAGCAGATGTCATTGTTGACACTTTAACTGCTAGTTTCAGTCTCTATTCTTCAAATATCTCCTGGATTATTTCCTGACATTTTGTCTCAATGTTGATCTAAGAAAAAAAAAAAACTTCTCCCTCTCTCCCTCCCCCTCTCCTCCCCTCCCCCCTTTTACTCTTACTCTTTTTCCTTTTCTGCTTGGAATCTTAGTCCAATTTCTGTAATCATAAAGTTTCAATTTTCTGTTATGACTTAAGGTACAGTAAACAATTTAATTTCAAGAAAGATGCTATTTATATAATTATTCACAAAGCCGTATAGCAAAAGTTTTAATATTCCAAATTCATCTGGTCCCTTCAGTCATTTACAACTTTCTTGGATTAAAGTCTTGATTAGCTTTTTGTAGTTTATTTCAAATTTCTTTGAATTCTCAAGTTTATAGTTAATTTTTCTTTTATTTGGGAGTGAAGTTAAACATCTGAATGGCCAGAGAGTGCCTATCCTTGCTTTGCAACAATTCTGTAAGACGAGCCTGTTATTATCCCCCCTCAAGGAAAGGGCGGAGGGGTGGAAGAAAGGAAGGTGGAGAGAAAGAGGGAGGGAGAGAGAGAGAGAGGGAGGGAGGGAGGGGGAGAGAGAGAGAGAGAGATCTCCTCAACAATGGAAAATCAAAGATTTTTATAGATGTGAAGGACTACAAGGCAGGAAATCCTAGAGATCTAATTGGCTGGTCAGTTTGGGGATGTTAGGCAGGTTCCTGTCAGTGTATCTGGGGTTACTTCTGTTGTTAGGCAAAATGGACCATTCAGGATGGCAGCAGAACTGGGGAAGCTCCTTGTTGAAGGAGATGGAATGTCAAGATTGTCAACTGATGGTGGGCAGAAGATTCAGGTTTCTCTAGATTGCAATTTCCTTGTTGAACAGTCCTTTTGACTTTACAGTGACCTGTTGAGGAGGCATCTATTCTTTGGTTTAGATGGGCTTGTAGGAGGGCTTTCTCTGGGGGCAGGGAGCAAGCATCAATTTGACTCAGATAGTATTAGGTCAAGAGAGGAACTACATTTGACTCTGATCAAGTCTAAAAGATAGGGAGGAAAAGGGAACGATTTCCATTTTATTTGATCTATTTATTTTTTTCCACTACACTTCTGTCACACATGATATGGCAGGGGCTCTAAGGGGGAAGAGTAGCAAACCATAACAGATTTTATAAATTACAAGACTGGCCAGAATTTGAACAGCATTGGAATAAGGTAGAGGATGCTAATTTTATATTAGTGCAGGTAGTGAAGAACTAAGCATGTCTCACTCAAGGGCTGAGAATATGATAAAGACAGTGTTATGGGGGACAAGGGCTTAGAGACAGTTTCTGATTGTCAAGGCCTCTCTTCAGGTGGGGACAAGGCCCTGATTTTAGTATGTTTAGAATCAGGAGATAGAATGGACCATATCTACAGTAGAAGGCAGGAAGATCCATTTTGTTCATACAATTCCATAAAAAAGCCAGTTTGCCAAGCATTTATGTCAGTAAATATCTATATCAGGGGTGCTATTCAGCAGGTTCTGACAGGTTCTGGAGAACTGGTAGCGGAAATTTTGAGTAGTTTGAAGAACTGACAAATGCCACCTCTGACTGGCCCCAGAGTGGGGTGGGAATGGAGATTTTGCAATATCCTTCCCCCAGGAGTGGGGAGGGAATGGGGATTTTGCAGTATCCTTCCCCTGGAGTGGGGTGGAAATGGAGATTTTGCAGTATCCTTCCCTTGCCACACCCACCAAGCCACACCTACAGAACCAGTAGTAAAAAAATTTGAATTCCACCACTGATCTGTATGTTGATTTCTATACTGTAAGGTCTCCTCACTTTGAGTTGGATTCCGCATGATTTCATGTTTGTGCCCATATTTGCTAGCAATAATACAGAAGTGGTTTGTCACTTGCTTTCTCTTGGGATGATTTTCAGCCTATAGGTCTGGTAGTCTTCCATTGCAACACTAAGCAACTCCAACCCTGCTTAATTTTTAAGCTAAGATGAGGTCAGACAGGTACTGCCACCTGCTAGGGAAGTTTTAATGAATGCGATTGCAACCAGAAAGTGAAATGGTTCAGTTCATTCTATAATTTTAGAATTGTTCCCATGAGGTCTTGGAAACCTGAATCTTGTTTTAATGTTTTAATGACTTAACTAGTTGCATTACTTGGATCTCTACACAAACTGGAACAAGATTGCACTTCAATGTTTGCAATTCCCATAATTTTGTGATATATTTCCTCATTCAAAATGCATTGAGGGAAAAATATGCATTACATTAAAGGAAATTGTTAGCATAATGAGCATAGTAGGAAAATATAGAAGTAAGTGTGTCAGGAGCAATTTTCAGATAAATTCAACGGGGAAAAAAAAGGAAAATATGGGGTCTGCAGCTGTTATGTCTGTATATACTGATTCATAGAAGGGAAATAAATAGGTTGAACTCCTCTGACTGAATACTTCAATAAGATTTGATGGATATGGCTGAGATTTGGTGGGATAATATTTAGGGCTGTAAAATAGAAATAAAAGGATATAAATTGTTCAAAAAGAACCAAAACTCAAAAATGGAGGATTAGTATTAAGTGTGCTTATATAGGGCATGTGGGCATGCATGTATTATACACACTTTTTAATGGAAATTAATGAATCTGAACATAGGTAAAGGTAAAGGTTCCCCTTGCACATACTGTATGTGCTAGTCGTTCCCAACTCTAGGGGGCGGTGCTTATCTCTTTTTCAAAGCCAAAGAGCCAGTGCTGCCCGAAGACGTCTCCGTGGTCATGTGGCTGGCATGACTGAAGGCCAAAGGTGCACGGAACACTGTTAACTTCCCACCAAAGGTGGTCCCTATTTTTCTACTTGCATTTTTTACATGCTTTCGAACTGCTAGGTTGGCAGAAGCTGGGACAAGTAACGACAGCTCACCCTGTTACGCAGCACTAGGGATTCGAACCGCTGAACTGCTGACCTTTCGATCGACAAGCTCAGCGTCTTAGCCACTGAGCTATCGCATCCCCTTTGAATCTGAACATAGACGTCATATAGAAAGCATCTGGGTAAGAACAGAACAGATACTGTTACAGCAATAGAGCATAGCCAGTTCAGCCAACAGAAAGAAATGGATGGCATGTTTGTAGACTGACATAGTCCAGGGAAGGAAAAACACAGACTTTCAAGACTGGTGTGAGTTGTTTGTGATACTGTATGTGAAGTCGCAAGACAGTCTCCACAAGTCCCGTAGGATAGGAACTAAGTAAGACAACACACAGCCTGTTGATTCATCCTTTCAGAATTATTTCTTTACCTAAACAGAGAAACAAAGGTGACCACAGGTGGGGAAAAAATAGTGGGAGAGGATGTGCCTTCTGACTTCCTGCTGGCTTGCCCATTGATGTTGCTTGTGGGAAGCTGGCAAGGAATGTCAGAAATCTCTTCTTTTTTCTTGACTGACCTGTGAAACTGCCTACCACTTTGCTGGGGAAGGAGGGGAAATAAAGAGAATCATGGACCACAAGGAAAATTACACACCTGTTCCCCCCTCCTGGCATGTTCTTAGGCACACATACTTGGAATGCTTATTCTCCGACTCTCTTCCTCATAGGATGCAATCAACTAGGTGTTAGGCTTGGCCTACCCTATCCCTTTCATGTATTTCCTTTATAAAAAAACAACAACCCCTTTTTTCTTTAATCATAAAAGCTGCTTCAGTAATTTTCCTTCAAGTTAGATTCCTGCTCTTAGGAATGCACAAATGCTTCTCTCTGACAGACATTACGAGCCAACTCCTCCCACTGGGCTTTTTCAGATCCGGAAGCATTAGCAGAAAGATAGGAGAACTGTGTAATGAAACAGCAGCACTGATAAGAAGGAAGTTCAAAATGCCACAGGAGAAAAAAAAATTGAAATGAATTCTCCGGTGTCCTGGAACTAAAATATAAAAAGAGAAACCTCTTTCAGATCAGAAAGGAAATGGCTAAGAAATTTCAGCGATATAGGATTAGTAATGTGTGCATTGCTGAATATTTTTCCCTGTAATTTAAAATAAAAAAAACCCCTCAATTGTGTAAGTTCCCTATAACAAATATTTGGGAAAGCGAAAGATTTCATGGCTTGAAGGGTTTTTAAAATCTGAAGCTGTAAACTATTCCAGTGAAAAGGAAGAAATAACAAAAATTGCTATGACTGATGAGCTGGGATTTGAAAAGGCATGTGTGTGAGATGGAAGGAGTGGGGAGGAGCTCCAACTAAGGATGAAAATCTTTTTGTAAGACTCTAGGATTGGGAAGATCAAGGATTAAACAAGTTGAGGATTCTGACTGATACTATAAACATCAAAGGGAACGTCCTTGGTTATGTTTTGGAGCCAGGGGGGGGGGGGGAGAATGATGGGGTGAATGCTATTTCAGACTATGACAGTTCTGCATGTTTATGCTTGTAACTCTGTTTCAGCCAGTTTGCTCATTGGTCAGTGTTTCTTTTTTTTAAAAATGCATCTACATTTTCATACATTTCTTACTCAGACTTATCCAGCTTGCATGCAGCATCTTTTTTCCTCCCTTCTGGTATAAGGAATGAAATAAAAATGGCTTGCTTTGCTGGTGGTTCTATTAGATCTACCTAAACATCATCGTTTGCTTGTTCCTTCTGGTGTTCCAGAAGGAACAGTCAAAGCTCATTCAGCTTTGCTTCATCCCATGATCCTGGATCCAGGAATTCCCAACTTGAGTTTGGCAATCTTGAACAAGCTATCCTGTTCTCCTCCCCCAAGTCATGGGCTGTGTAGGACACAAAAGCACATGGCACAGAAGTCCAGCAAGGGAACCAATTTGCTCAGAGGTGGGTTTCAGCAGGTTCTGACCAGTTCTGGAAAACCGGTAGCAGAAATTTTGAGTAATTCGGAGAACCAGTAAATACCACCTCTGACTGGCCCTGCCCCCCCATCTATTCTCTGCCTCCCGAGTCCCAGCTGATCGGGAGAGAATGGGGATTTTGCAGGAACCTTCCCCTGGAGTGGGGTGGGAATGGAGATTTTACAGTATCCTTCCCCCCTGCCACGCCCACCAAGCCACGCCATGCCGTGCCATGCCACGCCCACCAAGCCATGCCCACAGAACTGGTAGTAAAAATTTTTGAATCCCACCACTGAATTTGCTGAACCAATCTTTTCAGTTGAAGTTTTCTCTCCAGCAGATTGTATGCCTTTCAGCTCTTATATATTCTCCATTTGAGCTGTATCACTGCTTTAAAGCAAGCATTTTCTTTGAGCAGTCTGCACTTCCTGGGTTGCAAAAATGGACATCCATGTCTTCTCTCTGCCACTTGGAAAAAGTTCCTCTTTTGGAAAGAAAAAAAGGAGCAACGAACAGATGTAGAATTGCAGTGGCGCTTTCCTATTTGTTGACCTGTCATTTGAAATTGTACTTCTACAAATAATATTTCCAGGGCCAAGGTCAAGTAGATTTCCTTATCCAGCTGGACAGAGAGACCAAATGAGTTGATTTTTCCGTTGTCTTTACAATGGCTCTCAGAGCTGCTACAAGGGAAGTTTCTGACCCTGGGTTTGTATGCCTTTGTGGCAAAACTGCTTGTTATGTGGCCCCCAAATAACCTTTTTCAGAAAAGAATTGGAAGCATGAGTCATGCACAATTCGTCTAAACCCACAAAATTTGTGATATGGCATTTCAGCTAATCTTGGACACTGGAAGGAAATTGACTTCTAAACACTGCCTTCCATTCAGGTCACCATGAGTGGGAGTAATCGCTGAAAGCTATTTTAACCAGAGTAGGCTTAAAATTTAGACAGCGTATCAGACTGCAACCAGACTAAAGACTTTCTGTATCCTTGATTTGGCTGGATTTGCTGGGCATGATGGAAAATCAGACCATATCCAACTCACGTATAGTCTAGGTTACTGTCTCTTGCATTTGTGTGGCATAAGTGTTACTAATCCTCAAGTGTTGGTGTATCCCAGTTCTCCCTTTTTCTGCTTGTAGCATGAGAGTACGGTAAAGTAATTTTAGATTGTACTTTAATTAAAGTGCATAATGTAGCTTCCAATTGTACTATCATTATGGTTATTACTATGATTAAACATAATGAAGGATGAGATTCTTGGCTCCATCCGTGTCTCTATAGCAAGGGTGAGGAAGATATATGTTATATATCTTCCAGATATGTATCCAGATGTTACTGAACAGCAGCTCCCAATATTTTCCCCCATTAGGTATACTAGGTGAAATTGCTGGGGCTTGTAGTTTGACAATACTTTAGAGCAGAGGTCAAACTGATGGTCCGTGGGCCGGATGTGTCATGCCCACCCCAGCTCCACGAATGGGAAAAACATCACAAAACATCACGTGATGGCAACGTGACGTGGTGAGTTTGACACCCGTGCTTTAGAGGATCACAGCTGCCCAGCATAGATATCAACTGAACAGACGAGCAAGGGATGAAATGCGCATTGTAATATAGTGATGCAAACTCTACCTGTTATGTATGTGCTTAGGATACTGCAATGCACAGTGTACCTTTTGGGTGTTGTTGTGAGTATGAATGGTTGTCTGTATTCCTTGTCCGTAGGCTATAGGCACACACAACCCTGATGGCTTGGAATACCTTTTATAGTCTTGGAAAGAGAATCTTTCGATCACTTCCATTATGGGAGCAGAGTGAGCAGTAAATGAGGACAAAGCCAAACAAGGACAAGAAAATCTCATTTCTCTCCTGCGGCATGCTTCCCTCTCTCTCCCTTCATTTTCATACATACAGTACATGCATCCTTTGCACATCTGTGTGACTCACATATTTGTATCTCTGTTCATCACAAACAGGGATGTACCGATGAGCTTAACAACATAGCTGTTTCCCTCCATCCCCCCATCCATCTCTTCCAGTCAGAACTGCCCAGCTGGTTAGTGGCTTTCAACAGCTCAGATGAGTAGTGCAGAAGGAAGGAACTGGTAGAAATGCTCAGCCCCCTTGCTCATTCTGCAGTAATTCCTAGCGCAAGATTGCCAAACAATATGGAGCTGTTGAGCAAACCCGGTGAGAAGAATTACACCTCTCTTCTCTGTAATTTACACACTGCGTTCTGTTGCTGGGTAGGAAGGAAGATGGCATCAAGTGGGGAAAATGCAGGCCAGCTAAGCAGATGGAGATAAGTGCTACAGATTATTCAACTCAGGTTTATGCCGATATAGCATGTGCGGCGGTATCCAAACAGAAGTAGCTTTGCTGCAATCATCCATGCTTGTTTAACTTCTCATTTGGATTCCTGGAATGTGTTGCCACTGGACTGCTTTGAAAACAGCCTGGAAACTTCACTTAGGCCCAAACAGAACAGCTTCCCAACTTGTGCTCCTTAAAGCAAATTGCCTCATTCTGTCAGGCCAGAATGGACAGGCCATGGATCTCATCTTACTTCTTCATAAAGGCAGATCTTATGGCTGCCTTCTAGGCAGTGGTGGGTTTCCAAATTTTTTTACTACCGGTTCTGTGGGTGTGACTTGGTGAGCGTGGCATGGCATGGCTTGGTGGGGGTGGCATGGGAAGGATACTGTAAAATCTCCATTCCCTCCCCATACCAGGGGAAGGATACTGTAAAATCTCCATTCCCTCCCCAATCCAGGGGAAGGTTACTGCAAAATCCCCATTTCTTCCCAATCAGCTGGGACTCAGGAGTCAGAGAATAGATGGGAGCAGAGCCAGTCAGAATTTTTACTACCAGTTCGCCAAACTACTGAAAATTTCTGCTACCGGTTCTCCAGAACTGGTCAAAACCTGCTGAAACCCACCTCTGCTTCTAGGGCCCCCTCTTCTGCCAAACGTTGCCTCTTCTCCCCCCAGTATTTGCCTCCAAGCTTTCTAACCAAACTGTATGTGAGAGGAGGGAAAGGGAAGTTAAATAGATGACTGGAGTGCAATTTTATAACCATATGTATGTCAGCACTAGAGTAAATGCAGGTTGAAGTGCAATGAAAGATTTCTTCAAAGACTATTTGTTTGGAAATGCAATTTATTTTATTTGAGACGACATCGAAACCTGACAATGTAATTTGATTTACTGGTAAATATAAAATGAAATAAAATGAAGTTTGGTTTTGTCCTGGTTCACCTAGTACTTTGGAGGCTGTTGACCCAAAAAAGGCTACATGTATTTTTTACACCATTTTGTCGGGGTTGGATATTTTTTTCTCCTTCTTCTTTCTTTTTATTATTTCCATTTGAAAGGAATGGAAGGAAATAGTGGGAAATTTCAGTGAGATATAATCTTCCTTCCCAAAAGCCAACGAAGATTTTATGTTAATGGGAGCAGATACAAGTGGGATGTTATTTTGATTCTGAAGAACTTATCCTTTCCCACAAAATCCTAGGATTCTATTGGGAGGCTGACAGCCGTAGTGGCACAGTGGTTAGAATGCAGTATTGCAGGCTAACTCTGCCAACTGCCAGCAGTTCGATCCTGACCGGCTCAAGGTTGACACAGCCTTCTATCCTTCCGAGATCGGTAAAATGAGGACCCAGATTGTTGGGGGCAATAGGCTGACTCTTACCGTGAACCGCTTAGAGAGGGCTGTAAAGCAGTGCTGAGTTGCCCCCGGTTCACACCAGTTCTATAGAACCAGTAGTAAAACCGGCAGGAGGCTCCGCCCACTGACCCCGACATCATCAAAATGCTTCTGCGCATGCGCAGAAGAGCACACGCGTGGTCCCGTTGCAGTAGTAAAAGTAAGTAGAACCCACCCCTGCTCTAAAGCACTGTGAAGTGGTATATAAATCTAAGTGCTACTGCTATTTGGAAAAGAAAAACCATATGAAACACCGCCCACTCCCCCTGATCCTGCTTCTAGAGAATGATTGTTGCAGCACTGATTCATATGCATATGTATTCTTTAAACACTACAGCATTTATCCACATAAATGCTACTTCTTTTGACATTGGGGCTAAATTCTGTGCAACCAAGGAGGCCGAGTCATGTCACCAGGACCATTAGCATCGGCCTGCAGCTGCAGTGAAGTGAGAAAATGGTTTCAGGTTTTCTCTGCTGTGGTGATGACATCTATGTTAATATTGTTGATTATTCTGGGAAAAAAATTCCTGAGATTTGCTTCTCACTACGATGTTAGTGGCATTGGTTTTTGTCTGGCTTTATTAATTATAATGGCTGTGTTTTTCTCCATTGACTTCACATCCTCGCTAAGCTTCATGTTATGTACTTCCAGTAATTATAGCTTTTTGATACTCCCTTCCAGAGGTGGGCTGCTGGGGGTTCGCAGGGATTCAAGAGAACCTCTAGCTAAGATTCTTTGTAGTTTGGAGAACCCCCAAATCCCACTCCTGGTTGGCCCTGCCCACTCTGCCCCACCCCTCCCAGGAGTCCCCATGCGGTCTGTTTTGGATTCAGGTTAGTGCAGGGTGCGCGCGGAGGCTCAGGCAGAGTGAAAAATGGGCCTACCATAAATTCGCGAAGGCTGGAAACAGGCCCATTTCCAGCCTCCAGAGGGCCCCCGGAGCCTGGAGAGGCATTTTTGCCCTCCCGGAGGCTCAAGAAAAGCCTCCAAAGCCCGGGGAGGGCAAAAATGCCCCCTGCCATGGTGCAGGAGGCTGAGTAGGCCATGCCCATCATGGCCATGCCCACCCAGCAACCAGGTAGAGAACCCCTTCTAAAATTTTTGAAGGCCACCCCTGCTCCCTTCAGCTTTAATCTGCCGCCTATGGAAAGAGTTGGCCAACATTTTGTGTAGACTATTCAGTACGGTCATTGTCTCTGGTCTTCCCTTTGACCTGCATTACTTTTAAAGTAACTAGTAGTTCTCTTCTTGGGCATCACAGTGGCTTCCCCCTTGCTTGGCTTACAGAAATGATGCCTGTTTTGTGAAATGAAGTTAATTTCATAAGCATTTCACAAATTTAAGGAAGAGCAAGAGTCCCCCAAACTATTTCAATGTTAGTTTGATGATGCCACTGATGCACCAGATATGGTGCCAATGAAAGCATCTCCTTCCTATGGAGAAAAATTATGAAGATGGCAGCTTTTTGTTGGCTTCTATTTTATACCAATGGCTGTACAGTATTACGAGCAGTAGAATAATTGCATACAAAAATAATCATCACAGTGTGGTCTTTTTGATGTAAAAGCTGAACTAGCTCTTCCTTGTTTATATAGTGCTATGATTCCGTAGGCCCCTGCAGATTTTCTGAAGTTGATGTGTAGCACAACCTTGCTTAACCATTTATAAGAAAATAAGATCTACAATGTTTTGCAGCATGTTCACCGAGCATCAGTAGGCTTTCGGATTTTTTGTGCTTCGTTTCCAATCTGTTAGTTTAGAAAAGGGGGATTGTGCAATTCTCAGCTTCTCTACTCCAAAGTAAGACTTCATTTGTTCAGCATGACTTGGTCCTGGACAAGCATAAATTCATTTGTGGTGTAAATGCCTTAATTGAAACTGTTTTGTACAATTTTATAGAATGGACTTTTCTAGCACAACACAGAAGTGATGACACAAAGTCTCCGTGTCACATCAGTGTGATATAAGATGTGGCCAATGCCAGGAAAATGTGTTATAACTCTTCATTTCTGCTGCCCTTCAGGGTGGAGCAAAGGCAGTTTGATGTAGTATAGAGTTATGGTAGCACAAACAAGTAGAGCTATAAAGAGTAAGTTTCCATTTTGACATTATGCTTATAAATCTCTTTCCAATACGAGTGCTGTTTGCAAATGTTGAAGCTCAGGGGTTTTCTCGCTGTGTATCTAGACCTCCCAGATGGACAATAAGAGAAAACATTGCCTTCTGTAATTAATTTCTGACAAACTGCCCATGTACTCTTTTAAAAACAACCTAGTTATCACTGTTTGCATTCCAGCAGATTGTTCAGCTGCAAAATTTGACCTGCTTCAGTGCAGAGAAAAAAAAAAAATCTATTTGATATTGTACTGCTCCATTTTGTCCTTCCTGGTAATCCAGCATCTTGGCCAGCAAAGGGAGGGATGATTTGGAGGTCTCTATCCCATTTCAAAGCCGAAGAGCCAGCGCTGTCCGAAGATGTCTCCGTGGTCATGTGGCTGGCATGACTAAATGCCAAAGCTGCACGGAACTCTGTTACCTTCCCACCAAAGGTGGTCCCTCTTTTTCTACTTGCATTTTGTATGTGCTTTCAAACTGCTAGGTTGGCAGAAGCTGGGACAAGTAACGAGAGCTCACCCCGTTATGCAGCACTAGGAATTTGAACCACTGAACTGCCAACCTTTCAATCGACAAACTCAGTGTCTTAGCCACTGAGCCACCGGATCCCTAGAGTCGGGAATGACTAGCACATATGTGCAAGGGGTATCTTTACCTTTACCTTTACCCCTACTACCCATGCTTTAGGAAGGCCATTTGTTGACCTTATTTCAGCTTCAGATATCTTCTTCTTGGTGAAACATGGTTTTTCAAACCTCATCCTTCTCTTTGTCAGAACAAAAATGGGGAAAGTCAGTTCTCCCTTAACAGGGATTATAGGAAAATAGGGTTACTGCATAGTCTTCAGTATTAAAGAAGAAATGCTGCCCTCTGATTCTGTCTGGGACATATCTTATTAACTGTTTCTCCTTGGGGATTGTGTCCTCCCTCCTCCTTGTTAACATAGCCACAGCCGAGGTTAGTGGTGTGCAGATGACATTCCCATTGTGCAATGAAGCTCCTCTAGAATTCTAAATAAACATTAAATCACATGCAATAACGTCTGTACACCCCTCTAGTTTCTAGTTTAATACTTGTCATCATGACCGAGGGATGAATTCAGGATGTGCAATAATGTGTTTTTGGGAAAGTGCTGATTGATTTGAAAGAGCTTTTTTGAGGGGGGGGGAGTGGGGAGGGATGATAAATCCCCTAAATAGTTTTGTTTTCAAAAATGTATGCTTACAGTCAGCCCTTTGAGGAAGACCTGATTAGGAAACCAAACCAATAAATACCATAGTACTTTTATTATAAATGTTACAGCAACAGAATCTTAACAACCTGAAGGCACCTAACCCTTACAGCTCCCCTTTATCTTCAAGGGAATTAGGGAAGGTCAAGCCTGAGATGCTTTCTCAAATTATATTTGGCCTCAGACCAGACGTGGTATTCAGCAGGTTCTGACCAGTTCTGGAGAACCGGTAGCAGAATTTTTGAGTAGTTTGGAGAACTGGTAAATATCGCCTCTGACTGACTCCACCCCCATCCATCCTCTGCCTCCCGAGTCCCAGCTGATCAGGAGGAAATGGGGATTTTGCAGTAACCTTCCCCTGGATTGGTGAGGGAATGGAGATTTTACAGTATCCTTCCCCTGGAGTGGGATGGGAATGGAGATTTTACAGTATCCTTCCCCTGCCATGCCCACCAAGCCACGGCCACAGAACCAGTAGTAAAAAAAATTGAACCCCACCACTGCCTCAGGCTGAAACGTCTTTTGTTTGACCATTCTCTTAGTTGGGGCTCTTCTTCTGTTCCTCACGGTTCTTCTTAGTGCCCATTACATTATTCGATAACGAATATAAATTTCACAACATTTGTTTTCTTTTAAGAAAAATAAAAGCATCGTTTTAATGTCCCGTGTTCCATATTAAAGCTGTAGTTACATGTTGCCGGAGAATTCTTCCAGAGCAGATATTTAGTATCCTAATTCTAACCTTAACATGTAAGAAATGTAAAGGTTGTTGTGGAGGAAGAATGCTGTTCTTCAGAGGGCCTGTTAACAATCAGAATAGTGACATTGGGTCTAAAACTTCGGTTACGGTGCATACTGTTTCATGGTTTCCCTTTCCTATTGCACATTAACATTGCATTGCAACTTTTAGATGTACAGGTCAGATTCAGAATAGAACTGGAAAGGACCTTGGAGGTCATCTAGTCCAACGTCTGCCCTGCTCAAGCAGGAGACCCTATACCCGTGATGGCGAACCTATGGCACGGGTGCCACAGGTGGCACGCGGAGCCATATTGGTGGGCACGTGAGTGTT
The DNA here is from genome assembly GCF_059756535.1 of Pantherophis guttatus. Classification (NCBI taxonomy): domain Eukaryota; kingdom Metazoa; phylum Chordata; class Lepidosauria; order Squamata; family Colubridae; genus Pantherophis; species Pantherophis guttatus. Next base: position 202,724,700 of record NC_142063.1, on the reverse strand, counting down.
GCCCTAGCTCAGCTCCAACACACATGCGCGCACCAGCCAATTGATTTTCAGGCCTTCCGGTCCCACCGGAAGTCGGGAAACTGGCTGTTTCCAGCCTCCAGAAGGTCTCCGGGGGGATGGGGAAGGCTGTTTTTGCCCTCCCCAGACTCCTAGAAAGCCTCTGGAGCCTGGGGAGGGGGAAAAGCGGGCCTAATGTGCCCACCGTGCCATCGTGTGCCAAAAGCAGTGGGAAGTGTGGGGAGGTCACGTGCGCATGCATGCGAGGGCAGGGCGCATTGAATTATGGATGTGGGCACCCACACCCGCAACCCCCCACGCTCCCCCCACTTTTGGCACGCGACAGCAAAAAGGTTAGCCATCACTGCCCTATACCATTTCAGACAAATGGCTGTCCAGTCTCTTCTAAAAACCTTCAGTGATGGAGCCCCCATAACTTCTGAAGGCAAACTGTTCTACTGGTTAGGAAGTTTCTCCTTAATTCCTGGTTCTTTCTCTCCTTCATTAGTTTCCATCCATCCATTGTTTCTTGTCTTGCCTTCTGGTCCTTTGGAAAATAAGTTGACCTCTTTGTGGCAGCCCCTCAAAGCCTGGAATACTGCTATCATGTCATCCTTAGTTCTTCTTTTCTCTAGACAGGTAGTCCTTGACTTACGACCAGGTATTCACTTACCTTCACTACTGGTTCGCAAATTTGAGCCCGCGCCACCTCCGTGCATGTGCAGGATCTTCCGCGCATGCACAGAGCATCAAGAATGGGACATGATGATGTCCGGGTGGGTGGGCGGAGCCTCCCACCTCTGCTGCTACCAGTTCGCCTGAACTAGATAGAACTGGCTGAATACCACCGCTGCTTACAACCAGTCGCTTAGGACCATTTGAAGTTATGACAGACCTGAAAAAGGTACTTATAACCCGAATTCAGAGTTACGATGGCTGCCTTCCTCCTTTCCCGGTGGCCGCATGGATGCAGTTTGAATGCTCAGCAACCAGGCACGTCTATGTCTGTTTGAAGCATCCCATACTCATCTGACCGCAATTTACAACATTTTTGCTGGAAACCTATGTTATTTCCAGTTTCCAGGGGGAGAAAAAAAAAAAAACAAACCTCACATGGATTTGCTTAATGACTCCTGCAAAAAAATTGTAAAATTGGTCACACTCACATCAAGATCCACTTAATAAACATCATGATTTGCAACCCTAATTGCGGTCTCAATTACTGTTGTATGTCAAGAACTACCTGTACCCTGGAAAGGTTTTTTAGGGACCGCGTGCTGAAGCAAATCATGTATTTTTCCTAGAATATGTCCTAGTAACCTGAGCCTCCTTTATAAGCTCTCTGAAAGAGAGAGTCAAATGCATTGAACCAGAAAGTTAATCAAACTGGTAACACAGGTTAATATCAATTTGTAGTGTTCTTTAGAAGTAGGGAAACGTGGCTTACAAGGTTTGGGAGAAACTTACCCTGAAGACTTTTCAGATAATCTTTCCTGGAAATGGGGGACATGAATTAATGAGTGCATTCATGCAATAAATGCTTATTTGTAGGAGAAGAGAATCCAAATGTTTCTTCCCACTCTCGATAGTGCTTCTTATGTTGAATGGCAAAATCCCCATCAACTAATCTCTGATCTTCAGGACTGATATTGTTTTCTCCCTTTCAGAGTTTAAAAATGCAAATTACAGTCGTCTTCTTCCAAACACCATGGCAGGGTCCGCTTAAAAACTCCCTTTTTATGACCCTCTAATCCAGAGGTCCTCAACCCCTCGGCTATTGTCCACTACTGGGCTGTGGCCTATGCAGAACCGGGCCGTGCAAGAGGAAGGCTAGTGTGTATGTGCATGCCGTAGCTTGACTCGTGTTAGCGGTGGGCCACTGTGTATGCTCATGCGTGTGCAGCTCCACTTGCAGTTGAGCTGCATGTGCATGCACATGTGTGCCAGCCTGCCGCTCGCGTGAGTCAAGCTGTGCTCACACACGCATACTGTGCCCCAGCCCAGTGCTTGTATGGCCCTGTTCCCCACTCCCTCCCCCAGTCGGGCCATCATGCTGTAAAGGTTGAGGACCGCTGCTCTAATCCCTTAACTCAGGGTAGAGTCAGGGTGACTGGATAGAGCTGAGAGTTTACTGGCTGAATCCTCTTCCTGATGCCACGAGGAGTTCAGAGCAGATTTTTTTTTCTTTGCACCCTAGGAGAGAAATATCTGCCGCTACCTAGGATTGAACTCTCAACCTTCCCACTGGGAGGCAAACGCCTTCACCACTAGGCCACTACACCATTCTAAAAATGCATGTTACAGTAAGTACATTAAAATATCCCGTGTCATGCACTGAACTGAAGTTCTCTTTATGTTGATCCTTGGTGCTCAATTGTCTCTATAGAAGCTCAATGTTGGGTTAACAAACTTTACTTCATCCAGCTTCTAAGATCAGCTACCTACAGGCTGATTTATCCTTGAATATTATATATTACTCCATAAGCTAATGTCAATGGATGACATCTTATGGTCCAAAGTGAATTATATTCAAGGACTTTTTAAAAAAAAGACTCTCTGTGAATTACACCTTGTTCCAGAAGCATAGGAGATCCTTGGTCTCAACTGAAGAGCATTCACAAAACACACTTGTCACAGAGCTGGGATTTCGATTCCTTTAAGAGGCTCACAGAAATGACAGCCTTATCTTTGAAAGCCATTCTTGCTAAACTTCTTCTTTTAAGCAGCTGCTTTAAAACTTTCAGAGATATTTCTGGTTTCAACGCATAAATGTTCTTTGGCTTTGATGAGCTGCAGAAAAAAAAAGAAGAGAAACCACATATTTCTGAAATAGATGTCAGGGCGGTTTATTCAATAAGTGAAATCAGCTGGAAAGCATAAGCGATACAGAAGAATTAAGCAAAGCTGCTCTGTGAACATAAATGCCCCCCATACAAATAGGATCTTTAATATCAATTAATGTTGGTTCAGCTATTTTGACAGCCAGTCCAACAGAAGATTGCAGAGCCAAATAAGCAGAAAAAGTCCCAGGTGAGCAACAGACTTCCTCTGAAGCCCAAAATCCGGGATCTTTTTTTCAGGCTTTGTGGTCCTGCCTTTCTAATTCTACTTGGCCCAGAGTTCAAAGCATGTGCCATCTTTTAATTGATTAAGACACACAGATATGCTATCCATTTTCTGGAACTGAATGTTGATTGTTTGATCTTACTGAAATCATTCAGCATCAGGAGCTGATTCATTCAAATGAAGTAAATAAAGGGAGCCAGTTTGGTGTTGTTATAGCACTGGCCTAGAAACCAGGAGACTGCGAGTTCTAGTCTTGCCTTAGGCACAACAAATCAGCTGGGTGACTTTGGGCCAGTCACTTTCTCTCTCTCAGCCCAACTCACTGCAAAGAATTGTGGTGGGGTAAATAGAAGGAGGAAGGAATATTGGTATGTTCACCACCTTGAGTTGCATATGAAAAAAAAAAGTTGGGATTAAACTCTTCCAAACAACAACAACAACAACAACAAACTTGGGTCCATCTTCATCATCTCTCAAGTCACTTACAACCTTCAACCTGAGGATCATGCTAAGATGTTATATCATCTTTTGCCTTTTCCATCTCGCTTAAGTTTTTGAGTAAACAAGATGTATAACTAAGGCATCTTACTTTTATGCATCTATCAATGTTCAAATCCCTCACATTATCCCACTTCTTTATTTTTACTTTATCCACAAAGCAAACTGTAATCAGTATATAATGCTCAATGCCAGAGGGTATAAATTCATCCATGTCAGGTTGTTGCATTCTCCTGCTATGGATTATGAGTAGTTGTGCAAATAATGAGGTCATTTCCATTGTAGAGAGTCCAGGCTGTCTCTTGCTGTGATTGGAAAGCTTTCTACAAATGGGACACAAAACCTCACCATTACAGGATGAAGCTGCCACCTACCACAATGAAAAGCCCCAAACAAGGGTAGTAAGAGATAAGCTAAAGGCTCCATAACAAGCCAAGGAAAGCAAATTGATTTCTCCTACATTCAGACGTTTCTAAGACTACAGACACTAATAAGTAAATGGCACACAAAAACCTTCAGCCCCTTTTGTTTGGCAAGGGAGGCAGGGTTGTTTCTTCACTAAAGATGCCACTTGATGTTTACCTCTGGAACCCCTGAGTAAGTCTCAATCCTTATACTTTCAGTTAGAATTGTATCCATTAAATCATACGGAGACTACAGGACCCAGCATAGCAGTTTCAACTGCTATTTACCAGGCAAGGTGGCCTGTCTTTTATGTCATTTGATGATGATTATCCATTGCCTGTGTTGGAGATGTGCAGACAGAATGCTCCCAATCATTCCCAAATTTTTTTTTAAAAGTTTTTTATTTTTCAATTACAAACATAAGCATTCCATCTGTCCATCTGCAGTGTATCGTCTGGTTCAGGGGTGGGTTCTAAATTTTTTTACTACCGGTTCTGTGGGCATGGCTTATTTTGTGGGCGTGGTTTGATGGCCATGTGACAATTCTTTAGGATTTAGCAGAGGTACTGGTCTACCAGGCTTTTAACTGCTTGCAGAGCTGTACCGGTCTACCCATTTGTTCTTGGAGCGTCCTGGTCTACCCATTTGTTCTTGGAGCGTCCCAGTCTACCCATTTGTTTTTGGAGGCACTGGTCTACCACCACACTGCCTTTTAACACTGATCAGCTGTAGGGTGGCCCTTTGAAGCCCCGCGGCAAGAGTTTAGACAGTTTTTTTCCTTCTAGCCAATCAGCTAGGACTCAGGAGGCAGCGAAGAAATTGGGGCGGGGCCAAATAAAAGGTAAGAATAACGTGGGCGGGGCGGGAGGGCCCAGCTTCCAAACAAAGAAAACCGGTTCGGTGACATCATATCGTCACCGCTACCGGCTCGGCCAAACCGGGCCGAACCAGGAGGAACCCACCACTGGTCTGGTTACAAACATCTCTGTGCAACATCATTCATCATTTTCCATCTCATTCACATTTACATAATTTCTCCAAATTTGTTATTTCCGCATCCATGCAGGTCAATTTCCAGATGAACCTTTAATCCTCAATGACCCAGGCAAGGGCACCACTATACGTATGCTCAGTTCACTTCCAGAACAGATAGCAAAGCCCTCTGATGGTTCCCTAAATGCATTATATTAACCTTACCAAATGCTCATCTTCTGAGCCATGGTGGTGCAGTGATTAGAATGCAGTACTGCAGGCTACTTCCAGCTGCCAGCAGTTCGGTGGTTCGAATCTCACCAGGCTCAAGGTTGACTCAGCTTTCCAGCATTCCAAGGTCGGTAAAATGGGGACCCAGATTGTTGGGGGCAATATGCTGACTCTGTAAAACTGCTTTGAGAGGACTGTGAAGCAGTATGAACCGGTATATAAGTGTTATTGCTATTGCTATTCTGGCCTGCTGTTTCTCAGCCTAGAGATTTGGGATGATGTCCTTTTGCTAGTGAAGGCAGGCCTTCAATCTCTAGCTCTGTCACCAAGTCTTCCTGAGAACCATCTTGGGGATATTATTTCTTATTTTGTGCCATGTGGGAAATTCACTGAGAATCAATTCATGGGCAGACTTTTGAAACGATCAATATGAATGAATGCTGCATTCGTTCTTTCATTGAGGAGGCCAAGGCACCCTTGACTGCAAACTGACAGAAGCCTTGTGCCTCGACCTTCAGCTGTCACCAGGCTGTCTTGTCCTCTCTGGAAATGCAGCCAATTTCATTTTCCTTATCGTAACCCCCCACCCGCACCACCTTTACTCCTCCCAAGGAAAGACATTTGCAACCAGAAAGATTGCTTCATTTCAGACTTTTTAGGCACCAATTAACTTCATTTGATTACCATGAACTCTGTTGCAATATTTTCAGGATCAGACTCAATAAAGATAATAGAAGTTAGAGCTTTAAATATATTTCTTTTTAATTATGATAGGCATTCTATATTCACTGAATATTCAAAGTAGAAGCAGTGAGAATGGTGAGGGTGGCTCCTTATATATACAAGGGGTGGAGCTAGGAATGGGAGTGGTAAGTTATGAATACATTAAAGTCCAAAGAATAAGTTAACCTCTGATGTTCCATATATACATTATTTACACATTGGAGAATAAGGCATTTACATCTGACAAATCCCCCTCTAAATGCCGGTTCGTTACGCAACACCAATTACATTCTGATTCAGGACAATATAATACATATAATTTAGAAGTTAAATATTTGTGTTGTTTAGAAGGTAAGGGTTTTGTTAATATGTCAGCTAATTGTTCAGAAGTATCGCAATGTATTGCTTTAATGAATCCGTCTTGAGACAGTTGTCTCACATGTTTAAACTTTATATCAATATGCCTGGACCTTTGTCCAATTGCATCGGATCTGGATATTTCAATGGCCGCTTTATTGTCTTCATGCATAATAAATGGTAAAGTGGGTTTCTTCCAAACATCAGTGATCAGATCATTGAACCATACAAGGTTATTTGCAGCCTTGGACAAACAAACATATTCCGCTTCTGTAGTAGAAGTGGCTACTAGTTCTTGTTTACCAGTATACCAGTAAACTGGACAATCATTCAATAGAAAAACATAACCAGAAGTACTCTTTCTGCATGATGTATCACCAGCCCAATCTGCATCAGCATAACAAGTAATTTTTGGTTCCCTGTCATTATTGGGTTCTAACATTAAACAAAAATCTAATGTACCCTTCAGATATCTTAGAATTCTTTTGACAGCTTCCCAATGATACAAGGTTGGTTTACTAACATATCTTGACAATAGATTGAGAGGTAATGCAATATCTGGCCTAGTCCAATTAGATATATAAAGGAGTGAACCTATAATTGATCTGTAAAATGTGTTGTCTTTAAACTCAGGGGAAGATTCATCAGTGTTTCTAAGAAAATCAGTTTGCATAGGGGTGTCACAGGTTTTGGCATTATTTAAGTTACATTTGTTTAGGAGTTCGATGATTTTATCTTTCTGTGTAAGTTTGAATCCCCTTTTTGTTTTGTTAATTTGCACACCAAGGTATTTATTCACTTTACCCAGAGATTTCAGTGAGAAGTGTTCATTTAACTTATTTACAAAGATTTCCCTGCTCTCTTTATGCTTTCCAATGTACAAAATATCGTCCACGTAAATTAATACAAATTCAATATGATCATTACTCTTTTTTACAAAGAAACAGTTATCAGCAGTAGTGGCGTTGAAATCCATGGTCTTAAGTACTTTTACCAAGCAATCGTACCATCTTTTGCCGGATTGCTTTAATCCGTACAGACTCTTATTTAATAACCAAATTTCGTTCTTATTAGTGTATTGACTGTGTGGTGCTCTTACATATATTTCCTTATCTAATTTTGCATGTAAGTATGCGGTCTGTATGTCGTATTGGAATACGTCCAGGTTGAGTGCAGATGCTACTACAAGGGCTGTTTTGACACTCTCTGTTCTCACTGTGGGTGAATATGTGTCAGTATAGTCTTCTGGATACTTTTGTGCATAGCCTTGTGCAACTAGTCTAGCCTTGTATAAGGTATTGCCTCCTTCTAAGTTCTTAATTTTATAAATCCACCTGGTACCTATAATTGTTTTATCCTTAGGTGCGATCGCAGGTGTGAATACATTTAATCCTTGTAAACTTTCCATCTCTTTTTCCATAGCTAGTTCCCATTTTTCTCTTTCCTCATGTGGAAGTTTCAATACTTCTTCATATGTATTAGGTGTTATTTGTTCTTCATTCATATGCATTATGTAATCTTTGTATTTATTTGGTATTTGGTTTCTATTGTTTCTTATAGTTCTTTCAGGCTTGCTATAATTATCATGCAAATATCTAGCTTCCTTTTTTGTTAATGTGTCTGTCTTTATTTTATGCTGACTATTAGTCCAGGTTTTGGTTTTGTTCTTGTTTTTGTTAATATTTTGATTTTCTGTTGTTCCTTCCTCGTAAGATATCGTATCTTTACATTTGTTAGGAAATATTTCATTAAGGTGCAATTTTGACCAATTGGCCTGTTCATGGAACACAGCTGTTCTGGATACTATAAATTTGTTATTACTATCAATAAATCTGTACCCTTTGGTTCCAGTTTCGTATCCCATGAATCTTAATCTCCTGGATACGTTTTCTCCCTTTCTCCTCAATTGTTTAGGTATGTGTACGTCTGCAGTGACTCCAAATATGTGCATGTGTGATAATTTGGGTTTTCTATTGTACATCACCTCATATGGTGTCTTATTCACAATACTGGACCAGGTTCTATTTTGAGTGTAATTTGAATAATGTAATGCCTCTGACCAAAATTGTTTGCCTAAACCAGCATCCTCTAATGTGCATCTAATCATGGTTTGTAGTGTGGAATTTTTCCTCTCTGCAACTCCATTTTGAAATGCAGAAAAAGGATTGGACGTGAAGTGTAACATTCCTCTATCCTTTAACCATTGGGAGAATTCTTTAGACATGAACTCACATCCCCTATCTGTCATAATTTGCTTTATTCTGATATTATGTTGTGTTTCTATACGTTTGTAGAATTCCTTAAATTTCTGAAATGTTTCATCCTTGTGCTTTAATGTGTAAACAAAACCATAGCGGCTGTAGTCATCCACTATTGTTAGGAAGTAACGCTTTCTATAGGTAATTGAGGGACTTAGTGGACCAACTAAGTCCATATGTACCAAATCAAAAATATTGTTAGTTGATCTGTTAGATTTTTTTGGTCTGGGACTGGTTTTTAGTTTGGTGGATTTACATACTGAGCATTCCAAATAATTTTCACAATTTTTTATTTTGACACCTTCTGCGTGTTCAGTCATTTTTTGTACTACAGGAAAGCTTGCATGTCCTAACTTCCTGTGTAAGATGTGAGCACACTCATCATGAATTGGTTTACCTATTTTTGGTTTCTTTTCCTTGTATGTATTTTTGTGATCATGAGTTATTCTACACTCATCATTGTCACTGTTACTGACATTTTCATCATCTGCTTCAATACAATCTTCCATATTTGAATCAATGTTATGTAAACATCTTTCTTTAGTTATCAGATAGGGTAGACCTCCTTTTATCATTACAGTACCTACATTTGTTTTGTTCTTTTCTATAGTTGCTTTCCCCTTTGAGAAAACTATATTGATATCAGATTCTCTGCTTAATTTTATGGCACTTAGTATGTTGTGAGGTATTTCTGGGATTAGTAATACCCCCTCTATTTTCCCTAGACCAGGCAAGGTCACATTTCCTTTGCCTAGTACTTGAACCTTTTCTTGATTAGCTACCTTTATCACAAACTTATCTTCTATAAATGAAGATAATATATTTTTGTTGTTGGTGGTGTGATTTGTTGCACCAGAGTCAATAAGCCAATTGTTATTCTCATCCTGCTGTGTTCTGGTGCTGTCTTGTTTATTTAGCCCATTCAGTGACCCAGATTTCCTCTCTTTTGAATTTTCTCTACCCCCTCTACCTTCTTTGTAATTTGGTGGGCTTCTATATTTGTGTCTATCTGTGGAAGATTGTCTGTAATTATATTTGCTCCTATATTCTGGCCTATGTCTCTCTCTTGAGACTTTGGGGCAGTCTCTTCTACTATGTTCCCTGGATCCACAATTGTAGCATCTAAAGGCCTCATTATGTTTATCTTGAAAGACTACTTTCCTAAAAGGTTTGTGGTCTGTTTGGTTACTGGATCGATTTTTTCTTGAATTGTCTTCTGCTATTAATTTGTTAGATAGACTTTCTATGGATAAGTATCCCAAATTAATGGTATCTAAGTGTGATATAAAGCTATCCCATGATGGATCAAGTGAATTGATAATAACACTTTTCATTGTTTGATCTGAAATCACTTCCCCCCTCAATTGTAGCTCAGCCCTTATTTTGTTTAGATTTATCAAATGCTCACTTATAGAAACCCCTGGTTTTACTCTAGAGGAAAAGAAATCCTTAGACATTCTTGTGGTTGTAGCTACGCTATCGCTGTGAAATAGATTAAACATGCATTGAATTATTTCTGATACAGTTAGGTTTGGTTTGATGCTATGATACATTGCAGGAGACACGCTAGATATTATTATGAAAAATGCTCTATGATGTAAACAATCTATTTTTAAAGTCCAAGGTCTTCTTGGAGGGCTAGTTATAAAGAATAGTAAATTTTCTTTCATGAAAATAACCTGAAGCTGTTGATACCACTCTTGTAAATTAATGCCATCAATTCTAAGTTTTGGGAAGTCACTGGGTAAGTTACCTACATTATTCTGTCCATTACTTACAACCTGGGGCAGTCCGTGATCTCTCAAGTGCAGGAAATTACAGAACGGCATTGGGATGCTTGTAATGAGTCTGCGCGGTTCTCTGGCCAGTTCAAGTCCTTCTGGATCGTCTACGTAGTTTCGCACATGCGCGTTGCTCATTTCTTCTTTGGTGGCGTCGTGGAAGGTTCTCTCCCTTTCAGCTCTCTCGATCCGCTCCTCCTCAGATGAGTCGGTCTCTGGCTCGGTTTTTGGGGTTCTGGTGGTGGCGACGGTTCTTTTCTTCCTTTTGTGTGCGTTGGCACTCGATCTTGTCTGTGGTGTAGGGCGAAATCGGCATGGCTCTCTGGGCTCGGGCGTCGTCGCTTTCGAAGTCAGGATGGGAGCGTGCAGGTCTTGAGTCGCCGGTTTGATTTCTTGCTTCTTCGTAGATGTCTTGGTAATTTTCAGTCTTGGCCCAAAAGCAGCAAAAAGCGTTTTCATTGCTGATTTTACTTGAGATTTTGTTAAATCGTCTTCACTTTCTGATTTTGGATCATCTGAAGAGTTTGAGACTTCTTTCTCACTTTCTTCGTCTGATAGTGTTTTTCGCGCCAGAAATTTTGAACTGAGCGTTTTGATTGGCTCTGCTCCATTCTCTTTTGAGGTTCGTTGAAACCAAGATGGCTGCCATTCAAAATTTCGCGCGGGATCACATCTTTTCTTTTTAACAACTATTTTCTCAGTGGTCATCTCACTTACGGTTTTTTGATCTTTGAGTTTTTCTTTAATGACATTTTTCTCTCTCGCTGCTCCGCTGTTCTTCAGCATCTCCTGGAGGTCCGCGATGAGACTTTCATCATTCTTTTGGCTTTTTAGTATCTTTAATATCTCTGACTTGAGTTCGTTATTTTCTATTTCGATTTCTTCTTGGTCATTATTTTCACTCATTAGTTCTTCTTCTTCAGTGGTGTATTCTTCGGATTCTCTCGAAATCGCATTGGTGGATTCGTTGATCATCTCTTGATCAGTTTCTATTTCTTTGCTGTAGGCCCTGGTGTTGGGCCTATCTTTCTTGGACATTTTTAATTACTTATTGAGTCAATTAACCATCCTCTGCTACCAGCTTGTTGCAATATTTTCAGGATCAGACTCAATAAAGATAATAGAAGTTAGAGCTTTAAATATATTTCTTTTTAATTATGATAGGCATTCTATATTCACTGAATATTCAAAGTAGAAGCAGTGAGAATGGTGAGGGTGGCTCCTTATATATACAAGGGGTGGAGCTAGGAATGGGAGTGGTAAGTTATGAATACATTAAAGTCCAAAGAATAAGTTAACCTCTGATGTTCCATATATACATTATTTACACATTGGAGAATAAGGCATTTACATCTGACAAACTCAATACATTGGCCTCTTTCCTGAAGAATCTGGACTGTTATTTGGTCTCTGCATGTCAATCTTTTCAATCTCTTCAGTGTTCTCTGTCCACCCATCCTCAAGTTAGAATAAAATACCTGCTTTCTGTTCTTTCTTTTTAAAAAAAAATGTATTCAGCTCTACCCACAGTCTGGAGTTCGAACCTGACAGGGCTCAAGGTTGACCCATCCTTCCATCCTTCCAAGGTCAGTAAAATGAGGACCCAGATTGTTGGGGGCAACATGCTGACATTGTAAATCCCCCGGAGAGTGCTATAAAATGCTATGGGGAGGTATACAAGCCTGTTGCTATCGCTATTTTATTATTTATTTTTATTATTATTATTATTATTATTATTTATTTATTTATATGCCGCCCTTCTCCGGAGACTCAGGGCGGCTTACAGTACGTTAAGCAATAGCCTTCATACTTTTGTATATTTATACAAAGTCAGCTTATTGCCCTCACAAACTGAGTCCTCAATTTACCTACCTTAGAAAGGATGGAAGGCTGAGTCAACCTTGAGCCTGGCGAGATTCAATCTTACTTTAATTGCAGACAGCTGGTGTTAAATTACAGTGCTTCTGTCTGTTGAGGGGACATTTGAAATCAGTATTACTTATTAAGGCCTGGATCAGGTGAATGTAATAGATTCCTCCATTGTTGATTTGCATGGCCATTGTAGTAACTTTTGGGGGACCAAAAACTAATGGATGGTTCAACTATGCATCTGAGATCAATAGAGATAATTCAGGTATTCATTTTGTTATTCGCTTTCTTACTGATATACTTCAGCTCATTTCACATATTCCATTAAGCCACCCTGTGGTTTATTTGCTTATGGTTTAGCGCAAATCCATCCACGTGAGTTTTACACAATGCACCATTATTAGAAAAATGCTCTTGTAGCATTGTGTGACCCAGACATGATAGTTTTACTGATTACTTTCATCATCTCCTGCTGTAATAACCAGGCTTATTTACAACGATGCCAAATAGAAATGGTAGGCCTTGCAAATGGGAAAAGCAAGCTTCCCATGTCCAGGCTTCAAGGTCATTGTAACTTTGAGGCTTCCTGCCTTCTGCAGAATCTGCCTCCCCGCTTCAGCTTGAGAAGGAGACAAACTTTTTGCAGTTGGCTTTGCAAAAGCAGAGACAGGATCCCACTGTGCTCTTTAATCTGTTCCTCCCACCGACAAATGAGAATTCCTTCCAGTGTCTTTGATGATTTAAAAAAAAAAAAAAAAAACCCTCATGTGAAAAATTCACTAGGAATAGAATATTAATAAAGTTAGCATAGAACTTTCCTTCCAAATGTTGTAGCCTTTTATAAGCAAAGTGATGTGTGTGTGTGTGTGTGTGTGTGTGTGTGAGAGAGAGAGAGAGAGAGAGAGAGACAGACAGACAGACAGACAGACAGACAGACATGCAGGGAGCATCATTTCTTCAACAGTGAGATGAGTGGTGTATACATTTGAGTGATAAACAAATAAACAACAAACCAGGGGTGAAATCCAGCAGGTTCTAACAGGTTCTGGAGAACCAGTAGCGGAAGTTTTGAGTAGTTCAGAGAACCGGTAGTGGAAATTTTGAGTAGTTCAGAGAACCGGTAGTGGAAATTTTGAGTAGTTCAGAGAACCGGCAAATACCACCTCTGGCTGGCCCCAGAGTGGGATGGGAATGGAGATTTTGCAGTATCCTTCCCCCAGGAGTGGGGAGGGAATGGGGATTTTGTAGTATCCTTCCCCTGGAGTGGGATGGGAATGGAGATTTTGCAGTATCCTTCCCCCAGGAGTGGGGAGGGAATGGAGATTTTGCAATATCCTTCCCCTGCCACACCCACCAAGCCACGCCCACAGAACCAGTACAGAAAAATTTTGGATTTCACCCCTGAAACAAACAAGTGAATACATTCAGGCATGAGACTCCATCTGCTTTCTGAGAGGGCTTTTCTGAGTAGGCACACATTCAGTGTTTGGGGAGCTTTCCTATACAGATAGTCCTTGACTTATAACAGTTCATTTAGGAACCATTCAAAGTTACAATGACACTGAAAAAAAGTGACTTATGACCATTTTTCACACTTACAACCTTTGTAGCAACCCCAGGATCAATGTGATCAACATTCAGATGCGTGGCAACTTATGGCTGTTGCTGTGTCCCAAGGTCATATCATCATTTTTTTTGAGATCTTCTGACAAGCAAAGTCAATGGGGCAGCCAGGTTACTAACTTAACAACCTCAGTGATTCACTTAACAACTATGGCAAGAAAGGTCATAAAATGGGGAAAACTCACTTTACAAATGTCTCACAACCAAAATTGTGGGCTCCATTGTGGTCTTAAATTGAGGACTACCTATGTTTCTAAATGTGTCTGAGTGTTCTGTATATCAGAGGAAACATTTGACTATCCTAAGCATGAAAATATACTCTCAGCTCTGCCAGTCTGGAAATCCAGTCACCATCGAGCTTTGGTTCCATCATATTGTAGGAAGTTAGCACCCACCCCTTTCCTAGAAGAATGAAATATTTTAGGAAATATTAAAAAGGCAGAATATTATGTTTCCCTGGATGAGAAATGGAGAAGCATGTTTTAAAGACAAAGCAGCTCCCACCTTCCTGCCCCACCCCCCACCTTTGTCAATGGACCATCATCTGCAACACAATGGGACCCATCTAGCAGCAGAAACTCACCACATGGCACCTGGGAAGATTACACCAGCCAGCAAGACTAGCTAAGACCCCCAACCCCTGGGAGTGTGACAACCAATCAGGATACTCTTTCTGGGCCCCAGGAAGTTCAAAGACAGAGAGGGCATAAAACCAAGGCACACTCAGCATCTCGGCCCTTTTCTGTTCAGGAACTCAAGCCATGTGATCCTGTCTACCATTAAACCATCTTTCCAAGCAGTCTCCATGTTTCCAGTGTCTTTTTCCCCCACTTGGAGCTGAACCCAGAAGGATATTTCTTCCTACAATATGAAAAAGGCAGCTATCTGGTCAAATTATGGAGCCATAGTAGCACACACCAAACAGCAGACTCAACTTTGGTCATCCTATTGTTATTTTTTTTAAAAAAACACCTTTTGGGTAGAAATCCAAGTCCCTTTATGGCAACATGAACAGAGAATGTTCTTCTGAGATTGTGGACCTGAGATGTGGACTCATCCAGTCTTCCCTAGAAGTGGGAAGAGTTTTAAGGAAGATGTTCCAATAGAATGATCACTTACCAGCACACTTGTGAATCCAGACCTTGCTTGGTTTCAGATGAAGCTCCTTGCACCTTTTTAGGAATAGGACTATTACCTAACTTGTTGGGTTGGCAATATATAAACCATCAATGTATGTTTGTATTGTATTGTATTGTATAGCTTTAAGACTGCTGTATTGCATCATACTGTGTCCTGATTGGTTAGCTTTGTTGCCAATCTCCTTAAGAGGGAGCTAGAAACATGGTTTGTTCTCTTTGTTGTTCTTGCTCTCTGATATCTCTGTCTGACTTACTGTTTGCAACTCCAGAAGAACTATTTACTGTGTATGATTACTATGACTGGTATGAAGACTTTGTTTATTGGACTGTGCTTTATTTTTCCTGAATGTAAACTGTAAACACGACTCAGTGTATCTGTGTGGTGACTGTGCTTATTCATAACTACTCTCAACCGCTTTCATGTGCACACCCTTGCTACTCAAGGGTTATTCCTTAACACACCTCAAACATGAGCTACACAGTCCACATTTCAGAGATGCTACTTGTAAAACTATGACCGCAAAGAATTCTTGTCTGCAAACAGGAAAGTTGCTGCCAGTTGTTGTAGTCAAAACTAAGCCAGTTGGACCACTGTGCAGAAATCATCATCATCATCACTCTCATCATCACTACCACCATCATCATGTTTGCATACCTATCAAGCTGTCAAATAAAAAGAGGTCAGGGGGGGTCTACAATTAGATAAAATATCTGAAGATTGGCAGCACCTTCATGGATCTCAAAAAGCTTGGGAGGCAAATGCCAGGATTGTAGACTCGGGTGGGAGAAAGCTCTGTCAAAACAGTGTTGTATTGTTGCCAAGAAAACGACATGGACCTGTCTATGAAATCATAAGCTTTAGTTAAGATGTTCCTAGCTACCTTTTTATGTGAAGATATGTGCGACAGTGTCACAGCAAAGTAAAAACAATAATGCTGAAAAAGAAAAGTGGAACTGGCAAGATAAAAAAGAGGGAGCTGCAATATTTTGTCAAAAATTATTATAATGGCTGGAATGATGTCGCTGGTTTGTCAGTCTAAGTTGTTAAAAGACATTTTGAAGGTGACTGCATTGGATTCAAGAGGACCCCAGTTTTTTTTACCTCTTATTCTTTTAAGACAACGTTTTTCAACTTTGGTGACTTTAAGATGTATGGATGTTAACTCCAACATGCTGGTTGCAGAATTCTGGGAGCTGAAATCCACATATCTTATAATCACCAAGCTTGAAAAAAACACTGCTTTAAGGAATGTGCAACTCCTTCTGAAAACTCTGTGACTTCAAGGCATTCAAGTTGCATGGCTTCAAGAGCCCAAGATAACACAAGGTAAAATAGACTCAGCAGCTGCCAAAAAAGCTAATACAATCCTTGGTTCAGGGGTGAAATCCAGCAGGTTCTGACAGGTTCTGGAGAACCGGTAGCAGAAATTTTGAGTAGTTTGGAGAACCAGCAAATACCACCTCTGGCTGGCCCCAGAGTGGGGTGGTAATGGAGATTTTGCAGTATCCTTCCCCTGGTGTGGGGAGGGAATGGGGATTTTGCAGCATCCTTTTCTTGGAGTGGGGAGGAAATGGGGATTTTGCAGTATCCTTCCCCTGCCACGCCCACCAAGCCATGCCCACCAAGCCATACCCACAGAACCGGTAGTAAAAAAAATTGGATTTCACCATTGCCTTGGTTGTATAAACAGTGGCATAGAATCAAAATCACATGAAGTATTAGCACCGCTTTATAAAACCTTAGTAACACCACATCTGGAATACTGCATCCAGTTTTGGTCATCACATTACAAAAAAGAAGTTGAGACTTTGGAAAAAGTGCAGAGAAGAGCAATTAAGACGATTAAAGACCTGGAGACTAAAACACATAAAGAATGGTTGCAGGAATTGGGTATGGCTAGTTTAGATAAAAGAAGGACTACAATAATAGTATTTCAGTATTTGAGGGGCTGTCACAAAGAAGAGGGGGTCAATTTATTTTCCAAAGCATCAGAAGGCAAGACAAGAAACAATGGATCCTATGGAAACTAATCAAGGAGAAGATCTGGGATTAAGAAGAAATCCTCACTAACAGTGAGGACATTTAACCAGTGAAATGGCTTGCCTTCAGAAGTTGTGGCTGCTTCATCACTAGAGGTTTTTAAGAAGACTGGACAGCCCTTGTCTGAAATGGTATAGGACCTCTTGCTTGAGCAAGGGGTTGGACTAGAAGACCTCCCAGGTCCCTTCAGGCTCTATTCTGATTGATTGAGGTGGCCAAATGACTGTTGTGATGTTACCTTAGACCCACTGAAGATTGAATTGAGGAAAACCCCAAGCTTTCCAAGATTGTGCACTGCTGATCTAAATGGCCAGGCAGATTTTTTACAGATAGTATCTCAGAGTTAGGATGACTGAATCTCAGAAGTCCCAGAATCTATCCCTTAATCAGGTGGATTAGAGACATTTCATTACCTCATGGAGCTGGATTAGCAGAAACCATAAACATGGAATACTCTGAGGAATACTCTCTTCCCAATCCTATTGTGCCAGTTCTTCTTCACATGTTTATTTTCTAGCTTCATCTGTAGTGCAGAACAAAATGTAATGATGTGGAAGCACCTCCTCCTACATGGGCGATGGCTGTATAATCACAATTGAATGTCTTTATTGCAAGGATGGGAATAAGATAAAACATGATCTCTCTCTCTCTCTCTCTTCCTCTCCCCTCCCCCTGCCGTCCTCCCCTCCCCTTCCCCCTCCCTCTCCTCCCCTCCCCCTCTCCTCCCCTTCCCTCTCCCTCTCTCCCTCCTCCCCCTCTCTTTCTCCCCTCCTTCCCCTCCCCTCCCCCTCTCTCCTTCCCCCTCCCCCGCTCTTTTTCCCCCACCCTCCCCTTCCCCCTCTCCTCCCCCTCTCCCCCTCTCTCCCTCCCCCTCTCTCCCTCTTCCTCTCTCTCCTGCCCCTCTCTCCCTCTCTCCCCCTCCCTCCCTCTTCCTCTCTCTCCTGCCCCCTCTCCGTCTCTCTCCTCCCTTCCCTTCCCTCTCCCTCTCTTCCCCCTCCCACCCTCTCTCTCCCCCTCTCTCCCTCTTCCTCTCTCTCCTGCCCCTCTCTCCCTCTCTCCCCCTCCCTCCCTCTTCCTCTCTCTCCTGCCCCCCCTCCGTCTCTCTCCTCCCTTCCCTTCCCTCTCCCTCTCTTCCCCCTCCCACCCTCTCTCTCCCCCTCCCTCCCTCTCCCCCTCCCCTCCCCTCTCCGTCTCTCCCTCCTCACCCTCTCTTTCTCCCCTCCTTCCCCTCCCCTCCCCCTCTCTCTCCTCCCCTCTTTCCCTCTCTCTCCCCCTCCCCCTTCCCATTTCCTCTTCCTCTGTCTCTCCTCCCCCTCTCTCCCTCCCTCTTCCTCTCCCTCCTGCCCCCTCTCCCTCTCTCTCCCCCCTCCCTCCCCTTCCTTCTCCCTCTCTCTCTCCCCTCTCCCCTCCCTCTCCCCCTCCCTCTCCTTCTCTCTCTCTGTGTGCGTTCCCCCCCCACGGCACATCATCCACTTTTTGAATTGATAGGGCGGGGGTTGTTTTTTTGGGGGGGGGATGAAATTACTTCAATATCATCTTTCACATTTTTATTTTTTCTTGCAAAGCTTCCCAAGCGCTCCTGAGTGGCATCCCACCCATGGCGATGTGTAATCTCTAGAAGATATTCAAGCCAAATAAGCGCTCTTAAAAAGGCAGAAAGCGAGCAAGCCGTATTGCGGAGGAAGAGCGCACCTTTTAGCCAAGGTGTTCATCAACAAGTGCACTTGACAATCCCCGTCTTGATGGGAGCAGGGAGCAGATTCCTCTGCAACCCTTTTCCTTATGGCTTCACTCCCTAATGAGTGCATAGTACTGCAGATTGATAGTACAAGGCTGTCTTGTTGATTCAGAAGTAAACCCTGGGGAGCTCAGTACATAACCCAATATCTGCCTGCGGATTGCCTGTGATGAAAAATATCCCCCCTAATTGCACACAGTAGAAAAAGCAACTGGATGCCGGCTAGAAGTTGGGAATTTCAGCTGCAACCAGTCTTGGCTACAATAGCAAAAGATTGTGGAAATTGTGATTCAAATTTAAATTATCTACTCTTTCAACAGAGAACTGTGGATCTGACCATGACATAAATTTTCAGAGGATAGTTTAAAAAGCAAAGGGTTGGGTTTTTTTTTTAATCCTACAAAGAATAGAACTACAGTACCTGCAACTAAAATCAAGATGGTGACATCACCTTAAATATACATTCTGTAATTAATTGTAGTAGGAATTGAATCTTTTTTTTTCTTCTTTTCAATTATTTCAAATATAAATTTGAATATAATATAGATATATATTTATATTGTTTATATAAAACAGTTTATATTGTTTTATTATTTTATATAGATATATACTTATAAATATTTATATATTTATATTGAATGTAATATAGATATATATAGATTTATATTGATTGTTTCCTAGAATGATTTGATTGCTTATTTGTACCCTATGACTATCATTAAGTGTTGTACCTTATGATTCTTGACATATGTATCTTTTCTTTTACGTACACTGAGAGCTATGCACCAAGACAAATTCCTTGTGCGTCCAATCACACTTGGCCAATAAAGAATTCTATTCTATTCTATTCTATTCTATTCTATTCTATTCTATTCTATTCTATTCTATTCTATTCTATTCTATTCTATTCTATTCAATGGGATGGTCCACTCAAGGGCAACAATCTTCCTTGGAGACCCAAGGGACACAATGTGGCATGCACAATTCTCTCCATCACTGCTTAATTGATACTTCCAAACCTTCCCGGAATTTGTGATGGAATTCTTCTGCACTGGTGGTAGGTATGTGTGATATGTAGAAAAATATGCAGCTCTCAGGAACATCTACCCAAAATCCATACAAGTAGTTGCAATTTGGAGTGGGTTTTTTTTAAAGTTTATATTTAAAGCAACTATAATATATAATAGGTGAATTTATATATTCAGTGAGGTTAGGATTGACCCAGACCAGTTCTTATAATGTTCCTCCTAAGTGTATGACCAGCAGCCTTGTTCTTACGTCCCTGTGGTTGTGTTGTTGTTTTCAAATGGTAATAAGAAAGGTCATGACCTTAAAGGCTAACTTCTTTCTGAATTCCTCTGCAGAGAAGATTTGTGAATTTCACAAGTGTTTTTGCCTGTTGTTCAAAATGATGGAAGAGAGACTACAGGGTGTTTCTAAAGGAAATAGCTGCACAATTATCCCAAATTCTTTTGTCCTGAATTTAGTGATTAGTATTGACCAGTCATCTCTGAATTACAGAATAACAGAATTGGAAGGGACCTAGCGAGGTCTTCTACTCCAACCCCCTGCTCAGGCAGGAAACCCTATATCACCTGATATTCCTTTCCTGTCTTTTACAACTGGCCCATTCTTTACCCTGAGTTATATTTTAGATTGGCTGTAAATGTATGACATACACAGCAGAATATTCATCAGGTTCGCCTGATACGCCAGTTGCGTCCCTTTCTGGATTGGGACTCCCTACGCACGGTCACTCAGGCGCTCGTCACCTCCCGCCTGGACTACTGCAATGCTCTCTACATGGGGCTCCCCCTGGGGTGCACCTGGAGGCTCCAGCTCGTCCAGAATGCGGCTGCTCGGGGGATTATGGGAGCGACGGGGTGCTCCCATGTGACACCTCTCCTGCACGAGCTGCACTGGCTTCCTGTGGTCTTCCGGGTGCGCTTCAAGGTGTTGGTGACCACCTTTAAATTGCTCCATGGCTTAGGGCTGGGGTATCTACGAGACCGCCTTCTGCCACCAATAGCCTCCCACCGGCCAGTACACTCGCACAGAGAGGGCCTCCTCAGGGTGCCGTCCGCCAGACAATGTCGGCTGGTGACCCTCAGGGGGAGAGCCTTCTCTGTGGTGGCGCCCGCCCTCTGGAACAACCTCCCCCCAGAGATACGCACAATACCAGACCTCCGGACTTTTCATCAGGCCCTGAAAACTTATTTATTTCACCTAGCTGGGCTGGCTTGATCCCACTGTTTTCGGTTAAATTGAATTGATTTTAATTGGGTTGTTTTAAATTGTGGCCAAAAATATTTAATAATTTTTTAAACTGTTTTTAAATTTTGTATGTCCGGTTTTATTTTGGCTGTTCACCGCCCTGAGTCCTGTCGGAGAAGGGCGGTATACAAATTAAAACAAATAAATAAATAAATAAATAAATAAAGTTTCAGACAAATGGTTGTCCAATCTCTTCTTAAAAACTTCCAATGTTGGAGCACCCACAACTTCTGGAGACAAGTCATTCCACTGATTAATTATTCTAACTGTCAGGAAATTTCTTCTTAGTTCTAGGTTGCTTCTCTCCTTGATTAATTTCTACCCATTGCTTCTTGTCCTACCCTCAGGTGCTCTGGAGAATAGCTTAACTCCCTCTTCTTTGTGGGAGCCCCTGAGATATTGGAACACTGATATCATGTCTCCCCTCGTCCTTCTTTTCATTAAACTAGACATACCCAATTCCAGCAACTGTTCTTTATATGTTTTAGCCTCCAGTCCCCTAATCATCTTTGTTGCTCGTCTCTTTCTAGAGTCTCAGCATCTTTTTTACATCCTGGCAAACAAAACTGGATGCAATATTCAATGTGGCCTTACCAAGGCATTGTAAAATTATTTTAATAGTTCACGTGATCTTGATTCTACCCCTCTGTTACTGCAGCCTAGAACTGTGTTGGCAGCTTTTTTGGCAGCTGCAGCACACTGCTGGCTCATGTTTAAGTGATTGTCCACTAGGACTCCAAGATCCCTCTCACAGTCATTACTATTGAGCCAGGTGCCACCTATTCTGTACCTGTGTGTTTGATTTTTTCTGCCTTTCCTCAACCTGGATTGGTTATGAGAATGGCCATCATATTCTTGCTGTCCTATGGGTCCTGGGAACCTGCCATTCCAGCTTATCAGGATGTCACCTTGACAAACACTCTCTGCTCTGAATCCTGGAAGCCGTATTCTCTAATCCCGGAGGCAAAGAGAGTGTGACTGGCAGCAATGGGATTGAAATGCAGGAGATGAACCCGTCTTTGATTCCTGCCTAAGATTTTCTAAGCATATTAATTACCGGTACACGTTAAAGGCCACAGGGGAGAGGCTATGATGTTGTCATCTGTGTAATCCATTCCCATGACCCCTGTGCAGACAACTGGGGTGTATGTGACAGTGGTGGGTTTCAAAAATTTTTACTACCGGTTCTGTGGGCGTGGCAGGGGAAGGATACTGTAAAATCTCCATTCTCTCCCCACTCCAGGGGAAGGATACTGCAAAATCCCCATTTCCTCCCCATCAGCTGGGACTCAGGAGGCAGAGAATAAATGGGGCAGGGCCAGTCAGAGGTGGTATTTACCGGTTCTACGAACTACTCAAAATTTCTGCTACCAGTTCTCCAAAACTGATCAGAACCTGCTGAATACCACCTCTGGTGTGTGAACTCATTTGGATCTTCACCCATCCTAAACAAAGGATCTCATTTATTTATAGCCAGCAGACTAGGAAGCTGATCAAATGGCCCATATCATCAGAGTCTGTTCTCACTTCTCTTTGGTGTGCATTTCACACAACTGATGCCTGTTCCAGTTTGGGCTTATTTTTCACTGGAAAAGAAACTGTCTTGAATATTTCTGAGACACTGTTAGATCTGTATTGAATTACAATTATTTTTAGATTATTGAGTTCCCAAGCAGTGCAGAATTTTTCTGGAGTAAAAATCTACCCTCTGGACCGAAAATGCTAGAAACTAGTGGTGCTAGATACAGACCAAATGGATATCCTCACAAAAGCTAGAAAATCTTGGCTGGGTTTGTACGTGTTAAGGTAATTTGGCAAATTTTATAATAGAAGCTACTATGGTTTCAGAGATTGGCAGTGGGTAGATTTCTCCTGTACTTAGAAACATCCTCATGAAAACTCGGTGAGCCAAAATCCAATAAAATGACCTGGAAGATCTTTTATATTGGAGCAAAGAGAACGGCAACCCTCTGTTTATGTAATTATCTTTTCTCATAAGAGGCACAACCTGAATTTAATAAAGAACATGACAAAGCCCAGCGATGTGTTCAGATAAAAGGAAAAGGCAAAGTAAAATAAGTCCAAGCTACCTTTAGCTGCTCAAATTGCAACCCGTGTCTCTTTTCCTAATTTAAAAAGAAATGAAATCTTAGGACATGGTTTGCTAAGCTTGCTGTATGATGGACAGGAAGGTGGTAAAAAGAATAAAGATGATTAATATGGAGGCCTTTTCTGGAATTTTTTTTATGCAAATGATCTCAGAACCCTTCACAACACCCTTGCTGAATAGGACAACTTTTAAGTATTTAGTTTCAGTATTATTATTTTAACTGGGGCTGGGGGGGGTGGTATGAGTCCACCACACACACCTATGAAGTGTGAAATGTGTGTAATTGAGTAACAGAAGTGGGACATGCAACGTGCAGGTTCCTCGGCGGGTAACATCCTTTGGTTATGATAAACATCTCTTTAAGTTCATTTTCTACGTGTCTTTTAATAACACATTGATTGATCTGATCACTGGAGTGTTGTAATAAAAGGGCAAAGAGGGACGTGGGCAGGTGATGAATTATCTATTTTTTTTAAAAAAAGGAAACAAGAAAAGGCACTTCTTCATTTCCTTCATGATACTGCAAGACACAGCAGATTGGACAATGTCTTACAGTATCATGAAGGAAATGAAGAAGTGCCTTTTCTTGTTTCCTTTTTTAAATTAATAAGTGGAAACAGCATAGCAGCAAATTGTTTAACAAAGGCATCTCCTGGTGCTTATAGTTCTTATAATTGGAGAAGACTTTCCGAGGATATAAATGTTCTTGGCCTCTGAACTGAGATATTCCTTTCCTGTCTTTTACAACTGGCCCATTCTTTACCCTGAGTTATATTTTAGATTGGCTGTAAATGTATGACATACACAGCAGAATATTCAACTCAGTTAACTTGATTAAATAAAATAAAAATAAATTAACTAATCTTGCTTGTGCCACAGTCGTAGGAAAATGTGGCCTTTTCCTCTCGTCTCTCGGGTGCAGCAAATCAGAGAAGCTTGCTATATATTCAGCCTGAGGATGTATTTCCATTCTCCAGCTCTGACTTCCTGGCACATTTTAAAAGGTTTTTCTTTCCTGTCTTGTCAAATTGTCTCTTTTTGAGGTGTGAGCCATTGCAAACCATTTGGGGTGGCAGGGGAGGGTGTAGGCTTGCGATGTCTTTTTTTTCTTTTAAATGGGCCACTCAGTATTTATTTATTTTATTTTCTGTTTCTCCAATTGCTACTGATGCTAAGAGGCTTTTATATTCTCCTCCAAAAATATAGCCACAACATTATCCAATCCATTACTCACTAGCCTAGGATCTCTATAGTTCTATCCTCAATCTGGTTCCATAGGGTTGATGGTCAGATAGGATTTTGATGGTTTGCCATGCATAGAAATATGTATTCTATTTTTATCTCATTGCATAACATTGAATTGAATTCTCAAAGGTATTTGGGGGCCTGCAGAATAATGTTGAAGGAATGAAAAGTACAAGAAGAAAATTATACCTATTATTCAGCCTCTTGGAATAAACCTCCTTTCTCTGCATCTAAATCACAACTGCCAAATGCTTATTAAAACAAACAGCTTTATTGGACGTATTTGGGCAACATGCCTACATTTTAGGAGAAACCATATTTGTTTGCAGCATAAGTGCATTATTGTATCTGTTGCCATTATAAATTGTTATCTAGCTTCTTGGAGAGCTGAAGCATCTCATAATCAATCTGCAATTTCCTTTTCTGGAAGCTTCACATGCTTGGTTCCTTTAAGCTTTCCACATTTGGCGTAGTTTAGAAAATGTTTACTGCTCCCTTTGAATTTCCTCATTTGTTGGGTTTTCCAATGAATGCCCCAATCAGCCTACTTCTCTACCGATGACCTAAATGCTGCTGAGAAGGCTTATCATAATCCTGGAAAAGAACACTGTGTCAATGCTTTCCAATGTAACACCGATTTTTTTTCCCCATCAAGTACTCTTTATTGCTAAATCAGAGAATGGGCGATAACGAGGTGCACCAGGCGATGATTGCTAATGTCTGATTTTAAGAACGGACTATTGACTTCATGATTCCCTCTTCTTACTTTTTCCACCATCGTTTTTGATATACTGTTACCCAAGAAATAAGTACATAATTACTGAGAAACAGGTCAAGAACAGAACTTGCTGAGAACCAGGCTCAAGAGCAATTCAAGTCTTGGCATTCTGCTCTAGGTAAATTTTGATCTGTTTTGTATAATCCTTGTCTGCTTTGGGATCAGGGCTTGGCCAATAGATGCTTCGACTTTCTCCTTTCCACTCATTTACTTGGTACAAACAATCCTGCTCTATACTTTAGAAAGACTGATGCATATAATTCTCCATTAGAATTGCAGCCTTTGGAGCCATATTATATTGGTCTGTGAGGTCTAGAAATTTAGTATTAGCTTTAGTCTCAGTTCTCGTCTGCATCAGGATCACACAGCCTTAAGGTAGACTAGGCTCAAGGAAGGCTCTAAGCCGGTGTTTTTCAAACTGGACAACTTTAAGATGTGTGGACTTCAACTCCCAGAAAGCTAGGAGAATGCATGCTGGCTGGGGAATTCTGGGAGTTGAAGTCCACACATGTTAAAATTGCCCAGTTAGAAAAATACTGATCCAAGGTGTAGCCTCATGAGATACGTCCACACATCTTAAATTTGCCCAGCCTCCATTGGCCAAGTCCACACATCTTAAAGTTGCCCAACTTTAATAAACTTTACTTCCTTTAGTAAGGAAGGAAGATAGAGGCAGAAAAAAAGACAGAAAGAATGAGGCTGCAATGAAAGGGTGAATGCGGACAGAGATTGGGAGGTGGCAAGACATGGTAAGAACAGATTGCTTCCAAGGGCTGTGACATATGCAGAGGGAAATTGAAGCTGAAGTTTCAACTAGGATCAAGGATTAGAAAAAGGAAAGGTCAAAGAAAGTTGATCCCAACTACGGAGCATAGGGTTTGACTTTGAATGAAATGGAAGGAGGAAGCCCGCACACTGGCTGCCTGCAGGGAAGATGTGATAACAAAAGAATGGATGTTGACTGCAGGTAATCCCTCTTGGTCTCACTGTAGCCTCACAGAGCAATTGGAAAACAACTTTCTTCCTTGTGAAAAAAACCCAACAGGGCAAATATTCATGGAATGCTTTGATGTGCCTTGGGCTCTATTGAATCGGAGGTCAGTGGGGAGAGCAAAGCCTCGGGAGAACATTACTATCTTTGTTCTGTTTTGTATTCCTTCCAACAAATTGAAAAGCAAGATCAGATGTCCTAATGTCCAAGCTCAATTCTATCAGCTTTGGTACCCTGCCGCGCAATTGCGCACAGACTCAGATTATTTTTTAGCTATTTCTGGTTTTTGAAAGCCAGAAACACCATTTCAAACTGAGCCTTGAAACTAATAAGCAAACAAGTGAAGCCTGTACAAAGTACTTTCGGGTCAGTGAATAAGAACAGGAATCCGATTCGGCATTTGGGGCTGAGCGCTCAGCGTGAGTCTGCTTTCCAGGCTTCTGTCTTCCTGACCTTTGGATGCTTGCAGGAAATTGGTTTTGCACCATCTGAAAGCTTCAAGGTTTCAAGGCAAACCAAGGGACCTACTCCAGTACATACAGGTCAAAGAAGTGGGGATTTTAGTGACCTGGATACAGAAGAAGGGGGCCCCACTCTATGTGGACAAATCTTTATAGATCACCTAGGAGCAAATGGAAGGAGCTCTCATCCCAAGCACAGGGCTGGACCCGTCATCATAGCCCTTTGATGGTCTCTGGGCATATTTGAGAGCTGAGATCCGAATCCCCAAATTTCTAGAACTGAAGCAGCTTCTCCACTTCCTCTAGGCATTATGTATTAGCACATCCACGATGCAGGAAGATGCCATATTTTTCTGAACAATGAAAGGCAGCCTGAAAACTGGCAGCCCGCTGCATTTCATGGTTAATTTAAACATCTTGTGCCTATTTTCCCAAGAGCCTGCAAGGGACAAGAAGTGTCTGAAATTCTCTTGACATTCCAGGCTGGGATCGAGGCTTTCAGAAACCATTAAGGCTCATGTAACATTTATTCAAGACTTCCAGTGTCGTTAGTGGGGAGGCAGCAAGAACACGAGATTTGGGGAAGGGCTGCAGGCCAGCTAGCTGCTGATATGCTAGGGAGACGGGCAGGCTTCCCTTCGCCAGGTCGTTCTCTTTCTCTTCCCCTTCATTTAGTTTTTCGTTTCTGATTTACAGATTAAGCAGATCTGGAAGGAACAGCGCATCCCAGGAAAGCAATCAGGGTCCCATTATGAATAGTTCTCTAAAAACGTTTGTATGCTGCACCTGCCAGACAGGAAAATAGAGGCTATTTGGAGCAAGCGAGAGAATCATTATGATGACTCTCCCTCGGTTCCCTGAAACGGGGAAGGATGCAGAGTCTCAAAAAACAGGACAAGCAACGGTGGGTTTAAATGACAAGGGAGAAGTTTTCGGTTGGACACCAAAGAAACTTTTTTTAAAAAAAAAACAGGAAGAGATACTCAACAGTGGCGTCCCAGAGCCTCGGGAGGGGATGGGCTCTCCTTTGCTGGAAGCATTTTAACAGAAATGGGATGGCCCTCCTGTTTGGGTTGTTGCAGGGGTGGATTCCAGCTCTGGAGAGGGGGTTGGACTAGATGATCTCTAGGGTCATAACAACTCGCACTTTATGATTCTAAGGGAGTTGGAGCAGGGTTGGGCTTCAAAAATTTTAGCAAGGGGTTCTCTGCCCGGTTGCTGGGTGGGCATGGCCGTGATGGGCATGGACTAGTTGGCCTCCTGTGCCATGGTTGGTGGGCATTTTTTGCCCTCCCTGGGTTCCGGAGGCTTTTCTCAAGCCTCTGGGAGGGCGAAAACAGCCTCCCCAGGCTCTGGACCTCTCTGGAGGCCCATGTCCTGCCTTCCCGAGCCTCCATGCATGCACTGCACTTACCTGAATTCAAAACGGGCTGCGTGGGGACTCCTGGGAGGGGTGGGCGGGCCGGGCTGGGGCCAGTCAGGAGTGGGATTTGGGGGTTCTCCAAACTGCACAGAATCTTAGCTAGAGGTTCTCCCAAACCCCTGTGAACCCCCAGCAGCCCACCCCTAAATTGGAGTAACTCTCTGATCTTGGCTATTAGGATCAACTTAGCAATACAACCAGGCTGGGTAATTCATACATTCATTTTGTGGTCAGGGGGGCTTTTTATCAGGTTCGCCTGATTCACCAGTTGCGTCCCTTTCTGGATTGGGACTCCTTGCACACGGTCACTCATGCCCTCGTCACTTCCCGTCTGGACTACTGTAATGCTCTCTACATGGGGCTCCCCTTGAAGAGCACCCGGAGGCTCCAACTGGTCCAGAATGCGGCCACGCGGGTGATTATGGGAACAACACGGCGCTCCCATGTAACACCTCTCCTGCACGAGCTGCACTGGCTCCCGGTGGTCTTCCGGGTGAGATTCAAGGTGTTGGTTACCATCCTTAGAGCGCTCCATGGCTTAGGACCTGGGTACTTACGAGATTGCCTTCTGCTACTGATAGCCTCCCACCGGCTACTACACTCCCACAGAGAGGGACTCCTCAGGGTATCGTCGGTCAAACAATGTCGACTGGTGACCCCCAGGGGGAGAGCCTTCTCTGTGGGGGCACCCGCCCTCTGGAATGAATTGCCCCGGGAGATACAGATGATCCCTGACCTACACACCTTTCGCCGTGCCCTCAAGACGTTATTGTTCCAACAAGCTGGGCTGGCCTAAACATTAATTTTAATGGGTTGTTTTTTGTTTTTTAATGATGTTGGGGCCAAATTATTTAATATGTTTTTTAATGGCTTTTAAATTTTATATATGTATTTGTTTTATCTTGGCTGTGCACCGCCCTGAGTCCTTCAGGAGAACGGCGGTATAAAAATTAGAATAAATAAATAAATAAATAAATAAATAAATAAATAAATAAATAAATTTTGGATCTCCCCTTCCCCCCTTTTTAAAATAAAAATTAAGCTGCCTACTATCACCCTGCCCAATCCCAGGGACCAACTGCTGCTTAAAAACTGCAGAAACAACATTATTGCTAATTGAAGGAAGAGGCTTGTCTTCTCTGGCTTTGCTTAAGCACGGGAGTCACATGCTTTAATCCTCCCCTCTTCCACGACTTTGCTAAATGAATCATCAGGAGTCCCACTCATCTAGCCAGCTTGGCTTCTGACCAAGAACATTTCAGAGCTCTGGCTTTGCCAGGGAAGAATTGACCAATTTTTAATCTTGTATCATGTTCCTTAAGGCTACAGGAAAAGGCAGGATGGTTCCTGCCCCCTGTCCTGCAGGTTTACAGATTAACAGAGTTGGAAGGGACCTTTTAGATCATTTAGTCCAAACCGCCCTCCCCCCTGCCCAAGCAGGAGACCCTACACCATTTCTGACAGATGACAGTCCAGTCTCCTCTTGAAAGCTTCCAGTGATGAAGCTCCCACAACTTCTGAAGTCAAGCTGTTCCATTGGTCGATTGTTCTCACTGTCAGAAAATTTCTCATATCTAGGTTGAATCTCTCCTTGATCAGTTTCCATCTATTATTCCATCCTTGTCTGGCCATTGGGTGCTTTGGAAAATAGCTTGACCCTCTCCTCTCTGTGGTGGCCCCTCAAATATTGGAACACTGCTATCTTGTCTCCCCTGGTCCTTCTCTTCACTAGACTAGCTATACCCAGTTCCTGAAACCGTTTGTCGTATATTTTAGCCACCAGTCCCCTAATCATCTTAGTTGCTCTTCTCCGCACTTTTTCTAGAATCTCAACATCTTTTTTATAGTGTGGTGACCAAAACTGGATCCAGTACTCTAGGTGAGGTCTTACTAAGGCTTTATAGAGTGGTATTAGTACCTCCCTTGATCTTGATTGTATCCCTCTGTTAATGCAATTTAGGATTGCATTGGGTTTTTTTGGCTGCCGCCGCACACTAATTGCTCATATTTAGCTGGTTGTCCCTTAAGACCCCAAGATTTCTCTCACAGTCACTGCTATTAGGTCAGAGGATTGAGACCGTGCTTGGCCATTGCATAGTGTGATTTTCACTTGAAGGTAGAAAAGAAAAGTAGGTATGAAAAAAAGATCTGACTGAATTCTCCAGTATAGTTACACATCATTTTGGTAAAGCATATTCTTTACTGATAGCTGCTTTTGAGGTTTGTAATATCTGCACCTTTAGTTCAGAAAGTGTTCATCCATAACATTGGAAGGCTGTCGTATATCTAGATCAGTGATGGCCAGAGATGGGTTTCAGCAGGTTCTGACCAGATCTGGAGAACCAGTAGCAGTGGTTCGGTTCCTCCTCGGTTGGCTGAACCGGTAGCGGTGACGATATGACGTCACCAAACCGGTTCTCTTTGTTCGGGAGCAGGGCCCTCCCACCCATCCCCGCGTTATTCTTAACTTTTATTTGGCCCCACCCCCAATCTATTCGCTGCCTCCCGAGTCCCAGCTGATCGGCTAGAAGGAAAAAAACTGTTTAAACTCTTGCTGCGGCTTCAAAAGGCCACCCTACAGCTGATCAGTGTTAAAAGGCAGTGTGGTGGTAGACCAGTGCGCTCGAAAAACAAATGGGTAGATAGGTGCCTCCAAAAACAAATGGGTAGATAGGTGCCTCCAAAAACAAATGGGTAGATAGGTGCCTCCAAAAACAAATGGGTAGACTGGAACACTCCAAGAACAAATGGGTAGACCGGTACAGCTCCGCAAGCAGTTAAAAGCCTGGTAGACCAGTACCTCTGCTAAATCCTAAAGAATTGTCACATGGCCATCAAACTACGCCCACAAAATAAGCCACGCCCACAGAACCAGTAGTAAAACATTTTAGAACCCACCCCTGACTGGTAGTGGAAATTTTGAGTAGTTCGGAGAACTGGTAGTAAAAATTCTGACTGGCCCCGCCCCCATCTATTCTCTGCCTCCCAAGTCCCAGATGATCGGGAGGAAATGGGGATTTTGCAATAACTTTCCCCTGGAGTGGGGTGGGAATGGAGATTTTACAGTATCCTTCCCCTGCCACACCCACCAAGCCACGCCCACAGAACCGGTAGTAAAAAAATTTGAAACTCACCACTGGTGATGGCTAACCTTTTGAGGACCGAGTGACCAAAGTGCACTCCCGAACCCCCAAAATGCAATATGTGCGTGCCCCCTGCATGCCCCCTGCCCCTGTGCATGTGTGTGCCCCCGCATGTGTGCGCCCGCATGCATGTATGCACCGCTCCCAATGTGTGCGCCCCCGCCAAGGCACAGCAGATACTTGAAGACCAGCTGGCTGGCGGGAGGCGCATGTGTACTTGCGGCGGAGCTGAACTGGGGCGACGACTCGCATGCCCACAGAGAGGGTGCTGCATGCCACCTCTGGCATGGTTGCCATAGATTTGCCATCACGGATCTAGATTGTACACTCCCATGGAGGCTTTTTCATAAGAGTAAATGCTTAATCAGTTAAAAAGTGCTGGATTTGTCCTCGCCTAAATCGTTTCTTTAATAGTGCCACACACAGAAGGGATCACTGGGTGTCTTCCTTTCCGTTCTGAAGTCTTTAGGGGTTAAGGATGGAATAACCAAAGGTCCCTTGCTTTGGGACCGTCCAGATTTGAGAATGATGTGTTGTACTTTTGATATATTGGTTATGTTGATTGTGCGGGTTGGTTTTGTCTCAGCTGCTATACAGGTAGTCCTTGACTTACAACAGTTCATTTAGTGACCTGTTGTAAATTTGAACATTTAGTGTTCAAGTTTACAATGACACTGAAAAAAGTAACTTATGACCATTTTTCACACTTACGACCATTGCAGTATCCCCGTGGGGGGTGATCAAAATTCAGATGCTTGGTAATTGATTCATAGTTATGGCGGTTGCAATGTCCCAGGATCACGTGATTCCATTTTGTGACCTTCTGACAGGCAAAGTCAAGGGGGAAGCCAGATCCACTTAACAACTATGACACTAACTTAACAACTGCAATAATTCACTTAACGGCTGTGGCAAGAAAGGCCGTAAAATGAGGCAAAATTCACTTAACAAACGTTTCACTTAGCAGCAGAAACGTTGGGTTCAGTTGTGGTCATAAATCGAGGACTACCTGTATAGGTTACTGTTTTGTTATCTTGCATTTGAAATGGGAGGCTGTAAGAGACTAAATTAATAATTAAATAATAAGATAGATAAATAAACTGATGGGGCTATCCTTGCTCTGATCTGGTTTTAGGGACTGACTGGGAGTGTGCTGAGTAGAAACTAAACTGAAAATTACCCAGAGTAATTTTCCAACAAAAAGAACTAAACCATATTGTACTCAGTAGTACTTTTAAAACCATTCTAAAATTGGTTTAATGTATGGTCAGATTATGGTAATTTTCCCACCAGCCACTTTTATAATCTTTTAGAGTCAGGCAATCATTGTGCAAAAAAAAAAAAAAAAAAAAGTCACATTAATAAGAACAGGCTATTTAGATTCTCCCAGTGATTTTATTCCAGGAAAAAGATTAGCAAGTCAAAGGAATAGATGGACATAGATTTAGCTGTAGTGTCCTGTTGGAAGAACTATCTATCTGGTTCAGTTCCAAGCTGGAAGAAAGACACTGGAAACATGGAGGCTGATTGGAAAGAGGGTTTAATGGTGAACAGGACCACCAAGCACATGGTCCTGGTGCAGCTGACCACATGGAGTTGAGAATGACAGGTATTTATGCCTCCTCTTGGGCTTTGAACTTGAGCTCCTGTTTAAGAAAATGCATTCTATTGGCTGTTGTCAGACTCCCATGGGGACATGTGGGGTCAAGTTTGTCTGAGATAAGTTTGGTTGAAGTTTGCTGATGCAATGTCCTTAGGAGATTTTTGCAACACATTGAACTCTGTTGCTAGATAATCCTATCTGGAGGGTCATGTCTTAATCCCATCACCCTGGAGACGAAGGTCTTTTGTCTTGTAGATAGGATGGCCCAGTCTTTCCTAATGGGCACCAAATATCTGCTGGGGGCAGGAAGCTGGGCCCTAGTTTCTGTCTCCCTTAAGATTTCTATTTCTCTTTTAGGGGAAATATAATATTCTGCCTTTTTAATATATCCTAAAATATTTCATTCATCTGGGAGGGGGTAGCTTTCCAGTGGGAAAGAGCCAGTGGTGGATTGCCACTGGTAGTAAAACCAGTGGGAAGCCCCGCCCACCGCCCCGGATGTTCATCACTGATCTGCAGATGCACAGAAGCAAGGCACGTGCGTGATCCCGTTGCGAACCGATAGTAAAGATAAGTAGAACCCACCCCTGGAAAGAGCCCTGTCCAAAACAACACAAGATGGCCGACAATAGCATAAGGTTTCACCTACAATGATATTGAGGACATCCTGTTTTCCTGAAGTCCTATTTCAGCGGCATTTGATAATGCAGGTAGTCTTTATTTAATGACCACAATTGTGAACAGCAATTTGGTTGTTCAGCAAGGTGGCCAGCCTATCAGTGAAACCTCAGTCATGTTTTGTGACCTTCTGTTTTTCTTTGTTTTACAAAATCATAAATTTGAGGATTGGTCGCCAAGTTACTTTTTCATCACATCCTTACTACTACAATACTCCCATCAGCTGCTTTTTTATTTTATTGGACTTAAGGGAATGGTGGAGAACTGGGGCTTGCAATTTGTTATGAGCTTTGTAGTGATATGTCAGAAAGATAAATGGGATCCCTAGCAGAAATTCAAGATTGCGGAACCATAGACGGGTAATAAAATGATACTTACTGTACATAGGACATTTGAACGCTGGAATGGGTTGGTTCCATAACATAATTGATTCATCTGATTTTCGTCTTTTGGATAACTGTATTAACCGCTATCTTTTTGTTTCAAGTGTTCTTATTTCCTTTCTCATCAATCACAAATAAACATTATTTTACCTTTTAAAAAAAGAATTATTATTAAGTTGTTATTAGGAGGAAAATGGTCATTTGGCAGATCAACTGTGTTAGGATGAAAAAAAAACATTAGGTAGGGGATTGGTCAAAAGAGTTGGACTTTTATTGACTCTTTATAATTTGGTGTCTTACTCATAGTAGCATCTCATCTGCTTCCTCTTAATATCTTGATTTTCTTGGAATTACTCTCATACGCGGAGCTGTCCTTGAGAAATCCCAAATGCGCTGGTGTCTGATGGGCACAGCCTTCTGAAACTACATCACATCTATTTAAAGATTCTTCACTGGCTTTAGGTCCATGATTAAGCCAATATCTGGCTACCCACATCTCATGAATTTTCAAAATGAATAGCATTCATCCCTCTCTTTTCAAATCATCCATATGGGATGCATCCATACCTTTTCAAAATCATCTATATTAGCAAATACCATTAGATCTTGTGGCAATGAATTCCACAGGCTGTCGTCCACTCTGTGAGGAAGGATTTCCACTGTTTTTTCCCAATCAAATTATTGAATATCCCCTGGTCCTAATTTTTTAAGAGACAGAGAGGTCCACTTTCTCCAGGTCTGGATATGTAACTTGACTTGACTTGACTTGACTCACATTATTATTACTTGCATAAATAACCCAAGGCAGCAAACATATCTATTACTCATTCCTCCTAGTTTCCCGACAACAGCAACCCTGTGAAGTAAATTAGGCTGAGAGAAAGTGACTGGCCCAAGGTCACCCAGTTGGCTTTCATGCCGAAAGCAGGACTAGAACTCAGTCTCCTGGTTTCTAGACTAGTACCTTAATCCTTGTATGATTTTTATACATTTCTATCCCATCTCCTCGACATAGATTTCCAGGAGTTTTTTTTCCTCCCAAACTAGGGGAATTCGAGACATTTCTTGTACAGAAAGTGTTTGAACCTCAAAATAATTTTGTTTCTGATTTTGACACTTCTGTTGTACCTTCCTTAAGTGTGGTAATGTGTGAAACTGCACACGGTGCTCCAGTACGTTCCAATGTTTGCATTTTTAATCTTCAATCCTTTTTCCACCGATCCCTAGCGTGAAATGAGCCTTTCTACAGCAACTGCACACTGAATCCACTTCTTCATGGCTGAGTCTCTTGTCGCAGTTGTGCAAAGATGGCATGGGTTTACCAGCTATACAATAAATCATAAATATAACAAAGGCCACTTTGACTAACTACATAAGATTTGGGGGGTCTGGAAAGAGAAAAATTAACCTGCTTCAAATGCAATGCAGATTATGGTGTTAGTAAGGGGAGAAAAAAATAGCTTGAAGCAAAATTATCTGATAATTTTTGCACAATGTCAAAATAAGACAAATGCTTTGGCATGTGGATAAAGGGACAAAGTACAATGGCAATTATGATAATGGCTGGGTATTGGAATCTGGCATCTTGTTCACAGCAAGGAATAAAAGGCCTGATTCTTATTCCTATTTTATTAAACCTTTCACATAGCTAATCTGAAATTCCATGTGCACATTGCTAATAATATATTCCCCCCCCCCCTGAAAATATATATATATCCATGCAACAAATAGTAGAATGGCCACATCAGAGATCAAGCAAGGTTAAGCACTCTGTTTTTCTTCAGTATTAAGTATAGATAGTCCTCAATTTATAAGAGTTTGTTTAATGACCAGATGACTTACAAGTGTTTGTTTAGTGACCAAGGTCCCTTCCAACTCTGTTAATCTGTAATCTGAAGTTACAGCAGCACTGGAAAAAGTGATTTATGACCATTTTTCACACTTCCAACCATTGCAGCATCCCCACAGTCACATGATCGCAATTCAGATGCTTGGCAACTGATTCATATTTATGACGGTTGCAGTGTCCTGGCGTCGTATGACCACGTTTTTTGACCTTCTGATGAGCAAAGTCAATAGGGAAGTCAGATTAACTTGATGGCTGTGTTATTCACTTAACAAGTTAAGTGCAATGATTCACTTAACCACTGTGGCAAGAAAGGTTGTAAAATGGAGGCAACACTCACTTAGCCGCTGTGTCACTTAGCAAACAGAAATTTTGGGCTCGATTGTGATTGTAAGTCAAGGACTACCTGTAAGTACAATATAACAGGATGAACCTTTTGAGGTTGCTTCTTTGCCACCATTGCCTCATCAGATAATTGGGCCACCATTTTAGAGCACGTCGGCTCTGATTTCCTGTGACTGCATTATGGAAGGTGTTATGATTATAAGAGATGGAGGTACTCATTAAGGAAAGGCTGGGAGGCAGTTGGAGATCAGCTCTCTCTTGGACTTTCTGGTTGACTGCTCAACACAGTCAAACATTAGAGGAAGTTCCTTCTTCCTTGTTCCCCCCCGCCCCTCCCAGAGAGAAGATGCTTCAATGACGATCAGCAAATACTGATCATGTCCCATTAAGGTGTTTCCTTCAAAGAACATGCTGAGGCATTATACTAGCAAATGGCTAAGAACATATAGTTGCACTTATTTTTTTCTAATGAAAAAGGCATTTGTGAAGTTTTTAGCTGTGATCACCTTGAATCTTTCTCTCCTTCTTCCACATGTCTCTCTCCCTCCCTTCCTCCCTTCCTCCCTCCCTCCCTCCCTCCCTCTCTCTCTCTCTCTCTCTCTCTCTCTTTCTCTCTCTCTCTCTCTCTCTGTATAGGATGCAGGCAGGAACAGCATACACTGAATGGCGCAACCAAATATCTGGCATTGTGTAAGGAATATCTGTACAGGATATGGCTAGACCCTCCTGAGTCTATATGGGGGATCCCACAGAATGTTGTGGAAAATAAGAGGGCTAGGATCCTGTGGGATTTCCAGATACAGACAGACAGGCAGGTACTGGCCAATCAACCAGACATTGTGGTAATAGATAAAGACCAGAAGACAGTGGTGATGATAGATGTAGCAATGCTAAATGACAGCAACATCAGGAAGGAGTATGAAAACCAGCAGAAGCACCAGGACTTGAAGGAGGAGCTGGAGAGGATATGGAAAGTAAAGATCAAAGTAGTCTCAGTAGTGGTAGGAGCACTCAGGGCCAAGAGATATAAGCTAGGAGAATGGCTCCAACAAATTCCAAGAGCAACCTCAAAGCTCGCTGTCCAGAAGAATGGAATGTAGGAGTACCTAAGATACTTCACAGAACTCTCAAACTCCCAGTGTTCTGGTAGAGGACTGAGGAACGCATGGACTACCCATAGAAGTGAGAAGAGATTAATGTATTATGTACACATATGTACTCATATACGTGTGTGCGTGCGTGCGTGCGTGTATCAATGTATCAATGATGAGCTTTAACTTCATGTGGAGGTTGAGGATTAGATCCTGCCAGCCCCAGAGCTTTACTTTACTCTGAATTAGATAATATAGTAGCCAAAGGAATTTCCAGAGACAATGAAGAAAGCAGCTGAGGCAAGCAGCAAAACTAAGCAGCCAGTGGCACTTATTAAGGAATGGTGAAGGCTCCAACATCTGCAAATTTAAAATATATTAAATTGAGGGCTGTTGCATCAAGGATTTGCTCCTTATCAATATGTGGCTGATAATTTTTGGTGTTGGATTGTTAGAGGCATGCTACTTTCCTGAAAGTTAACAGAATAACAGAGTTGGAAGGGATCTTAGAGGTCTTCTACTCCAACCCCCTGCTCAGGCAGGAAACCCTATACCATTTCAAACAAATGGTTGTCCAATTTCTTCTTAAAAACTTCCAGTGTTGGAGCATCCACAACTTCGGAAGGCAAGTCATTCCACTGATTGATTGTTCTAACTGTCAGGAAATTTCTCCTTAGTTCTAAGTTGCTTTTCTCCTTGAATAGTTTCCACCCATTGCTTCTTCTCCTGCCTTCAGGGGCTTTGGAGAATAGGTTGACCTCCTCTTCCTTGTGGCAGCCCCTTAGATATTGGAACACTGCTATCATATCACTCCTAGTCTTTCTTTTCATTAAACTAGAGGTTGCAAGCTGGCAACATGTATGTGGAGGTGCTCCCATGGGGAATGGGGGCTTACAGCATTAGGGCAACATTGATATTTGTTTAAATGTATAAATGGATCGATTAAGGGATCTTAGGCACAACTCCCCATCCAAAGACGGTTGGTCTCCCATCAGAGTTTCTCTAGGAACAGCAGCAACTGCCTGAGGCAATTTCAGCCCATCTTCAACACAGTTTCATTGCATTTATTTAAACCATAGCTATTTTAATCCATTAGAATTGGCTAAATTTGCACACATAGGGCACTTCAAAGTATGATTGGTTTGGTTTTGGCTTAATGTGATTTATGAACTCAGCCACCGTGACCCTAAAACACAGTTCATGCCTTAATCTGACGTGGGACTCCAGCCAATGGTGGTTTATGGAATAAACCATGATTAAGCAAACCATGTCTGATTGTGCTGTGTTACCAAGTCCACAATGATGCATTCTAGCTTAGTGTGATGCATGAACCAGGTCATAATTTGATGACCTCATTAGCTAAGGAAGATGAAAGATAGGAAAAGAAAGTCATGCCTTTTTTAAAAAAAAATTGCTTTCCCTGAGAGCTGTCAGCTGTGCTCTAATCACTCGAGATTTCCTTGCAGAAAGGATCTCTCAGTCCATGCAAGTTTGGATCTTGGAAGCAGCCCTCCTTTTGCAATCACAGAATAACAAAGTCAGAAGTAACCTGAAAGAGTTAATTTGCTCCTTTTCCAACTTTTGCGGCCCATCTCTCTAAACTGCTTATTGCTCTGCCTCTTGAAAGTTTCAGATGTCTTATTATGAGATTCCTGCCTTAATCAATCAAATCTGCAATTCAATCAGCTATTTAGTAGTAAAAAAAAAAGAAAAGAAAAGGCAATGGTTAAGTAGTGCCTCCTTTCTTTTTTCTAGGCAGACTTAGCATTTCTTAGGATGCTCTGGGTGAAAAAGGAGTCTAGCAACAGACCATGCCTCCAGTGGCAGACTGTGTATTCACACAAGTACCATAGAGAATATGAACACTATATAGCAGTGATGGCTAACCTTTTTGCTGTTGCATGCCAAAAGTGGGGGGAGTGCGGGGGGGATCACGCGTGCGCATGCCCACACCCATAATTCACTGCACACACACACACCCTGCATATATGCGCACGAACCCCTCATGCTCCCCCTGCTTTTGGCATGTGATGGCACGGTGGGCCTGGTAGGCCCGTTTTTCGCCCTCCCCAGGCTCCAGAGGCTTTTTTGGAGCCTGGGGAGAGTGAAAATGGCCTTCCCCACCCCCCCGGAGGCCCTCCAGAGGCAGGAAATGGCCTATTTGCCAACTTCCGGTGGGACCAGAAGGCCTGTTTTTCACTGCCCCCTAGCTCCAGAGCCTTTCTAGGAGCCTGGGGAGAGTGAAAATGGCCTCCCCCCCCCGGAGCCCCTCCAGAGGCAGGAAACGGCCTATTTGCCAACTTCTGGTGGGACCAGAAGGCCTGTTTTTCACTTTCCCCTAGCTCCAGAGCCTTTCTAGGAGCCTGGGGAGGGTGAAAATGGACTTCCCCACCCCACTGGAGGCCCTCTGGAGGTCAGAAACAGCCTGTTTCCCAACTCCTGGTGGGCCTTGAAGGCCTAAAAATGGAGCTGAGCTAGGACAATGCTCGCATGCCCACCGATATGGCTCCACATGCCACAGGTTCGCCATCACAGCTATATAGGATAATAGTGGAAATGGATAAAGAGTGGTGGGCAAGATTAAAGAATTCACAAATGAAGGCAAATATATTTGTCCCAGGAAAACGCAGGATCCAATCTGGGTTGGTCATCGGGACCAGAAGTTTAGTCTTCCGAGCTTTTGGACTCATGCTGGAGCCCATTTTCAGGGAACTTCTCTCTCGCCAGAATGTGAATGTGACACACATTCTGGTGAGAGAGAAGTTCCCTGAAGATGGGCTCCAGCATGAGTCCAAAAGCTCGGAAGACTAAACTTCTGGTCCCGATGACCAACCCAGATTGGATCATGCATTGAAGAAGTCATCCCATTTATGTATTACATTTGATTAGCCTTGTCTGTTTAACCTAATTGACATGAACTTGAATTGGTGCCCGCCTTCCTAGCATATTCCTAACAATCTTAAGTAGGATGCAGATGCCTCCATAGCAAGAAAGCTATCTATAGGTATCTTTAGGCAGTCTCTTCTCTGCCCAGAGAAGAACAGTGAGGATGATCAGAAGATGTCCAAATAGATCTGTTTTTAGACTTAGGAGTCTCAGCTCCATTAGCCCCAATAGGAATTGCCCAACACCTTTTCAGAACACAAGTCCTTTCATTGCACCACCGCCAGAACAGTCCAAACTTCAAAGTCACAGAAACCTATAAAGATCCATCCACTCATTCAACCATTTTGTTAGCTGCCCAGCATCACATGTGGTTGGTGGTTCTGCTTCATCAATAAACCTTTCTTTCCAATCAGCCGCCATGTTTCCAGTGTCTTTCTTCCAGCTTGGAACTGAACCAGATGGATTTTCCTTCCAACACTAATAAAGAAATCTTAATTAAAATAGCACTGCAAAAGTGGAACCAATGCCCAAGGGAGGTGGTGGATTCCCCTTCACAGGATGAATTCAAGCAACATCTGAGAGCCATCCAGGGGTGAAATCCAGCAGGTTCTGACAGGTTTTGGAGAACCGGTAGTGGAAATTTTGAGCAGTTTGGAGAACCGGTAGTGGAAGTTTTGAGTAGTTTGGAGAAGTGGCAAATACCACCTCTGGCTGCCTCCAGAATGGGTTGGGAATGGGGATTTTGCAGTATCCTTCCCCTAGAGTGGGGTGGGAATGGAGATTTTGCAGTATCCTTCTCCTGCCATGCCCACCAAGCCACACCCACAGAACTGGTAGTAAAAAAAATTGGATTTCACCACTGGCCTACCATCTGTTGAAGATGCTTCGATCTGAGTTCCTGCACAGGACAAGGCTTCAACAGGATACTTTAAATGATCTCTTCCGATGTTATGTTTCTATGACTCTAATTTATGGTTTAAGATAGACATATTATTACGCATTGATTTTTTACCCAGCCTCTGCAACTGTGTTCAGCGGGTTTACAAAGCAAGGAATAAGTCTGCATGTGTCAGAGTACACAAAATAATGGCTAAGCTACACAGGCCTATAAGCCAACCACCTTCTTCAAAGAAAAATGAAAGCAATTTAGAATGATTCAAAACAATATCAGTGGTAATTTAAAGCCGAGTAAAGACACTGTATTGAGATAGATGGTTGGAAGAGAATTGCCTCCATCGCTGAACAGACCTTTCAGTGAATTTGATGACGGAGGAACTCAAGTGGAATCTCAATGGGATTTCTTCCAGATCGTTGAAGGTAGAAACTTTTAGCATGAAAAGCATTCATCTCACTTTTTTTCCCCTCTCCTTTGGATCCATCAGGATTTACATTTACTATTTATTGGGCTCCTTCCTTGGCTGACAGATACTCATTGACACGTTCTGCTTTTGCTCCTGGCGTGTTGTCAATGTAGATAAGAGATAATCTGTTAGGAGGCCTTTGTTTGACACTTGCATTGATAGAGGGGAGCGAACTAGGTCACTCTCATCTTACACTCCTGACATGTAGTCAACGGATGAGTTTTGACTTATGGGTAGATTAAAAACCTAGGCTAAGGAGATGAGTGAGAATGCTGTTGACTCCTATAACCAATGGAGAGACAAACACTTTTGATTATAAAACCGCTTCCCTTGGGAAATGCAGGAGGAGATCAAGCCAAAATACCCAGGGAATGTTTTTAAGTTTAGAACCTCATTTGCAGAATTGAAATGTTAATGTAAATATTTTAAGATGGCTCCTTAAAGC
Organism: Pantherophis guttatus; assembly: GCF_059756535.1. NCBI lineage: Eukaryota > Metazoa > Chordata > Lepidosauria > Squamata > Colubridae > Pantherophis > Pantherophis guttatus. The sequence goes on along the minus strand of NC_142063.1, from coordinate 202,682,939 downwards.
TTTTAACCTCAGATAGCTTTGTGGTGTGCCTCTCCGTTTTGATTGTTTTCCTGTTTTAACGGTTCCAAGTAGTTTGGGTTTTAATTACAGGACTGATTTAGGCTTGATGTTCAAAAGAAAACCTTAATGAAAAGGACTCAGTGGGAGGAGGCGATGCCAGCAGCTGCAGAAATCCTTTTTGCTGAAGAATGCCAGCAGGAAAACGAAGCCTGGCCTGCTGGCCGGGAAGAATTTTCAGGAAAAAGGCATTAAGGCGACTGTTATCCCCACCCTCTTTTGGGGAATCTCAGGGTGGGAGAGGCCTGACTCTTTTCATCTTAGTGAGGCACTATGCCTTGTTTAGTGACTACCTCATTTTGCAACCGTTTGCAGTTATAACAGCAATGAAAAAGTAACTTTCCAGCCAATCCTCACATTTATGACCTTCACAGGTCTGTAAAGGAAAGGAAAGCTGACGTAAGATCGTAAGTGCCGTCACGGTTTCGCTCAGTGAATGTTTCACTTAATGACCAAGCTACCAGTTCCTATTTTGGTCGCTAAACAAGAACTGTCTTCATGCAGGATCAATCCAGGGCTTAGAATGGTAAGCAGCTTGCTTAGAATAGGGACAGAGACAGGCAATTGTGTCATTGGCATTTCTTCTTTTTTTCCGGTCTTAATTTTAATTAATTTCATTTCCAGATCCATTTTTTATTTCAAAAGCTCAGGTGACTATTAAAATACACACTCTTGTGCATTTCTCATAAATAAACCACATTTTGAGACTTCATATCATATGGCATACCCTTTTTTGTACGTGTGACAAATGGGGCCATTCTCCTGCATATTTGTCTGCTGATGGGCACTTTGGCTTTACATTAGCCAGAAAAGCACTTCTATCCAAGAAGAACAAGATTTTCAGTTTGTGGGCTAGCTAAAATTTGCATTATCATGTGGAAAAGAGGACAAAACAGGGCATGTGTCAGAATTAAAGTGGTTTCTATCCTTTTAACAGGCTAAGAATTGCAGTATGAACACAACTGAAGAATTGTAGGTTAGAGAAGCCTTATGTAAGAGAAGCAGTATGGGACCAGTGCGGGAAATGCCTCATCTTGCATAAGAGTTAAGATACCCTTTACTGTCATTTTTTATTGTGAACACACTGGCCCACATTAAAAATGAAATTCTGTTGCCTGCTCTCAAAAGAAAGTATATATCTACCCATACACATACATAGCACACATATACACATACTATATGCATATACACACACACACATTTCCATACATATACAATGTATATACTTATAAAGATTAATCACTCTCCATTTTGAATACATAGCGGAAAGTGGACAGTGATTAATATTTATATGTACAGTATATATGGGTATGTGTATATGTGTATAGAGATAGATGGATGGATGAATGGATGGATGGATGGATGGATGGATGGATGGATGGGTGGGTGGGTGGGTGGGTGGGTGAGTGGGTGGGTGGGTGGGTAGGTAGGTAAATAGATAGATAGATAGATAGATAGATAGATAGATAGATAGATAGATAGATAGATAGATAGATACTGGTAGATACTGGTAGATATTGGTAGATACATATACTAGATCTAGTATACTTATGCTAGCATGTGTTTATATGTATGTGTATGGATAGATATATACTTTTGTTATTGTTTTAAAATGGTAACTCAGCCAAACTGATGAGCCTATTTTTAAAATAGACCTACCCCCTTGCCATCTTGTATGGACACATGTCTACATCATAGAGTATACAATATACCATCTGCAGGTGACAATAGGCAGTAGTGAACATGATTAACTATTGAAATTCCACCTTCCTTTAATCTGCAACTGAAGCTAGGAAACCTGGGGCTGTGATCGTTGGTCTAAAAGCCCCCTTACAAAGGCTAATTCAGACTTCTGGCAGGATTATTCTTTCTTTTCTTCAGCCCCCTGAAGAATGAGAAAGGAGGGTCAGGGTTATTTATTTATTTATTTATTTATTTATTTATTTATTTATTTATTTGTCAAAAATGTATTAGGTAATAAGTATAAGCATGGATTGGATACATAAAATAGATACAAATAAAGGAAACATTAGGACAGGGACAGTATGCACACCCCTTACGGACCTCTTAAGAATGGAGTGGGGTCAACAGTAGACAGTCTTAGGTTAAAATTTTGGGGGTTTTGGGATGAAACCACAGAGTCAGGTAGTGCATTCCAGGCATTGACCACTCTGTTGCTAAAGTCATATTTTCTGCAATCGAGTTTGGAGTGCTTCACTTTAAGTTTGTATCTGTTGTGTGCTCATGTATTGGTGTGGTTGAAGCTGAAGTAGTCATTGACAGGTAGGACATTGTAGCAGATAATTTTATGAGCTACTCTTAGGTCATACCGAAGGCGGCATACTTCTAAGTTTTCTAAGTCCAGAATTTCAAGTCTGGTGGCATAAGGTATTCTGTTGTGAGCAGAGGAGTGGAGGAGTCTTTGTTAAAACATTGAGAGAGAATAATAGAGCATCACAGGCACACACACACCCCATTGGTTCCATCCTCCATAGGTTTCATAAGAGCCGAGGTGGGGCAGTGGTTAGAGTGCAGCACTGCAGGCTACTTCAGCTGATTGCTAGCTGCAGTTCAGCAATTCAAATCTCACTGGCTCAAGGTTGACTCAGCCTTCCATCCTTCCAAGATCAGTAAAATGAGGAGCCAGATTGTTGGGGGCAATAGACTGACTCTGTAAACTGCTTAGAGAGGGCTGTAAAAGCTCTATGAAGCGGTATATAAGTCTAAGTGCTATTGTTAGTGCTATCCTTGCCTGCTAATTGGTATACACTCCCATCAAAGGAGATGAGTCCTTCAACCGAATAAGAGGCTGCCCACCTTCAATCCACAGATGTGGAACCTGTATTTTCCTTTCAGATATCCCAGAAACATTTGGGGAAGACAAAGGAATAATGAGGTTTTTCTGTTCCTGATGTTTCCTTGTTTCATTGAAGCAACAGCTCACAGGACAGGGAAGGGAAACCCTGGGGACCAACAATCTCAGATCATCTTGTGGTTGTAACCTCTTGTTCCTGGTCAATCTGGGGAGAATATAGGCAGAATACCATGTGCAAGTTTAAGAACATTGGAAGCTTTCCATTCTTATCCATGTTATTGGGAAGCACCTAAGAGCTCTTAACCCCACAGAGAAATAGCGGTTGGTTGCCAGAAGATAAATATTGTATGACCTTTATCAAGAAAGAGAACCTTGTTAGTCTAACTTTTATTATAATTTGATTATTATTGCAACCTTATTATTAGGGATGCGGTGGCTCAGTGGCTAAGATGCTGAGCTTGTCGATCGAAAGGTCGGCAGTTCAGCGGTTCGAATCAGTGGTGAAACGTAAAATTTGTTACTGCCGGTTGTGTGGGTGTAGCTAGGGAGGGGGGGGAGGTAATGTGACTGGGTGTGGCCAATTTTTTTTAAAAAAAAACTTTTAAAAGCATTTTTTCTACAACCTCTTCGGCCAAAGAGGTTATAGAAAAAATGCTTTTAAAAGGCTGTGACGATCCCAGATGAGCTGTGCAATCATTAGAGGCTTTTTTTTTTTTTACTTTTAAAAGCATTTTTTCGGCCGAAGAGGTTGTAGAAAAAATGCTTTTAAAAGTAAAAAAACCCAGCCTCTGATGATCATGCGGCTCAGCTGGGCATGGGGGGGGGGGGCACAGGGATTTTTGTTACCAGTTCTCTGAACTACCCGCCGCCATTGCTACTGGATTGGACGATCCAGTCCGAACCGGGAGCATTTCACTCCTGGTTCGAATCCCTAGTGCTGCATAACGGGGTGAGCTCCCATTACTTGTCCCAGCTTCTGCCAACCTAGCAGTTTGAAAGCACGTAAAAAATGCAAGTAGAAAAATAGGGAGCATCTTTGATGGGAAGGTAACAGCGGTCCATGTGACTTTGACGTTTAGTCATGCCAGCCACATGACCACGGAGACGTCTTCGGACAGCGCTGGCTCTTCAGGTTTGAAATGGAGATGAGCACCACCCCCTAGAGTCAGGAACGACTAGCACATATGTGCAAGGGAACCTTTACCTTTAACCTTATTATTAAATTATTATTTTTATGTATTTATCCTGCCTTTAATATATATATATAATCCAAGGTGGCAAACATGGCTAATATTCCTACCTCCGATTTTCCCCACAACAACGTGGGTTGGGCTGAGAGAGCCTGACTGGCCCAAAGTCATGCAGCCAGCTTTCATGCCTAAGGGAAGACTAGAACCAGTGGTGGGTTGCTACCGGTTCTTGCGAACCGGTAGTGGAAATTTTGAGTAGTTTGGAGAACTGGTAAATACCACTTCTGCCTGGCCCTACCCCCAATCTATTCGCTGCCTCCTGAGTCCCAGCTGATCAGCTAGAAGGAAAAAAACTGTTTAAACCCTTGCCACGGCACTTCAAAGGACCGCCCTACAGCTGATCAGCGGTAAAAGGAAGGGTGGTAGTAGACCAGTGTGCTCCAAAAACAAATGGGTAGACCGGTACGGCTCTGCAAGCAGTTAAAAAGCCTGGTAGACCAGTACCTCTGCTAAATCCTAAGGAATTGTCACATGACCATCAAATCATGCCCACAAAATAAGCCACGCCCACAGAACCAGTAGTAAAAAAATTTAGAACCCACCCCTGACTAGAACTCAGAGTCACCTGGTTTCTCAGCCAGCACTTTCCCCATTATGTCAAACTGGCTTTCACAATGAATTAAAGCAGAGGTCTTCAAACTTGGCAGCTTTAAGACTTGTGGACTTCAACTCCCAGAATTCTCCAGCCTGCTATGCTATGCTGGATGGAGAATTTTGGGAGTTGAAGTCCACAAGTCTTAAAGCTGCCAAGTTTGAAGACCCCGAATTAAAGGAAGAACTGGGAGAATGGGAGCTTTGATCTGGCCTCAGGGAGAGTCCCAGCCGTGAAATGTCCAAGCAAGATCTGCCGAGTTGGGCTTTCTCTCCTTCCTGTCAGAGTCCATCCACCATGAGCAGGAGAAAGCTACTTTTCAGGAGAGAAGGAAGATTGGCTGTGAAAAGAAAGGGCCAAGTATTATCTTGCCAGCCAGGGTAATAAAACAGGACAGAAGCAAGACAGTTTCCATAAAGAGACAAGTCGGCTGTTTCTAAAACATAAAAGACATATTCCTGAGAAAACTCTATTAAGAATTTAAAAGGTGAGAACCTTTCATCCAGCTGATTCCGGAGAGAAACTTCCCAATAAAGAATGGATAAATAAAGGCGTTTGCCCTTAGCTATCCTGGCATGAAAAGGACATCTTATGAATACTTAGCAGATTAATGAGACAGAGGACTCGTAAATATGTCAGGGAAAAAATGAACACTGGGCTGGCAGTGAAATAGATGCCTCATTGGGATGCACGCTTGGATTCATGAAGGCAGGTGTTCCGCAGGAGGCTGCCCTGGTGTGTGGGATGAGGGGTGGGGGGGCTGGATACTTGCAGGTTGGAGTGCCCTTCATGTTTAGGTCAAGAGAACAGGTTGGGTCCCTGTATAAATTCAGGAGATTGGCATCCAGTGGGTAGAGAAGCTAACCAAAGGAATAATGTGGCTTTCTCAGAACAGAATAGTCCAGCGCTGGCCCTTCCATGAGGCAAAATGAGAGCCAGGGTTCTGTATGATAAAATATTGGACTGAGATTGGAGAGACACAAGTCTCCTCTTGACTATGGAACCCCACTGGGTGACTTTGGGCCAAGGACTTTCTTAGAACAACCTACCTCATATGGCTACTGTGGCATTGGAGAGAGTAGCTATAGCACTTAGACTTATATACCATACCGCTTCATAGTGCTTTACACCTTCTCTAAGCAGTTTACAGAGTCAGCCTATTGCCCCCAACAATCTGGGACCTCATTTTACCTACCTCAGAAGGATGGAAGGCTGAGTCAACCTTGAGCCTGGTGAGATTTGAACTGCCAAATTGCAGGCAGCTGGCAGTCAGCAGAAGTAGCCTGCAGTACTGCATTCTAACCACTGCGCCAATGCGGCTCTAGTAGTAACCACTTTGCTTTGAATTCCAGGAAGATGATCAGAATTTGAATCTACCTATTATAATAAAATAAGTAGTCAGCATGAATGTCTGTGGGATGGGGGACCAAGTGGTGTCTGCAGATATTTCAATTTATACAGGATAAGGGCCAAAGGTTGGGATCTACATCACAACCCAACTTCACCATGTTTGTGTCCTGTCTGGGTCATCCAAGCTTGCTGTCGATGAGGCCCATAAGAAGTGGGTCTCATCATTTCCAGCAGTGGATTTGGGGTGTCATAGAAAGACAACTATTGTTTTAATAATATTGCTGCCTTTCCCCCCCTCATACTATTTATTCTCTTTTCTGTTTCTAAGTTTGCCAAACAAACTTAGCTGGCCATGAATTCTCTCTGCTTAATTTGAATGCTAAAGTCTGGGAGGCCAAATTTCCTATTTTGCTTTGGGCAGCAAAATGCACTGGGCTAGCCTTGTTGAGGTTTTCACACAGACAAAATCTGTGTTTCTCCAGATATGGAATTCCAACTGCCCTTAATCTGAGATACTGTTTCAGATGATAGACAATTTATAGGGTCTCTTGCTTGAGCAGGGGGTTGGACTAGAAGACCTCCAAGATCCCTTCCAACTCTGTTGTTCTGTTATTTGATGGACCATTGATGGCCACCCAAGGGTTGTCCAAATCTTCAGAGGGGCATTTCAAGTTTCACTGAAGTCTCCCTTTGAAGTGGCTTCCCACTTCTGATTGTGGCCTGATAGTTTTCAGAGGCAAGTTGTGTGTATGCTACAAGGCACAGCACCTCTCTTAGGCAGGTTGGGTGTGATCAGCTCAGCCCTACTGTCAGATCCCCACCCTTGATGGAATTCATACGTTACAACTAGGTATTTTTAACTTACTAAGGTAAGTGGATCTTTGGGTGGAAAAACACCAGGGCTTAGCTCAACTTGATCATTAAAAACCTTGATAACCAACATTTAGGGATACTTAGCTAAACTAAGGAATGTCTATATTTCTTTATTCGTGTTGGAATGTCATTCTGGATGACAATATTCAGAGAATGTAATGTAATTGTGGCCAGCCAAAGATATTCTGATACTTGAGACACCTATCCCTCCATTTCATGTACCAAAGCTGACTGGGTTGATAGATGAAATTTGCTTTGACACTAGTGATGGGACAGCACCTCACATTATCCCGAAGGATAGCAGGAAAGTTTGGTAGAAAGCACAGGGCTGGTTAAGTTATACAGCTTTCTCCTCTAGCCAGTTACCAAGGACTTTCCTGGTAGCGTACAATTGCTACGTGAAATGGTTGCCTTGCTCATCCTGGAGGTATAAGTGACCCTGTGAAGAGTCAATTCATCAGCATCTATTCAGAACCAGGGATAAACAGCAATGGCTTAGCAACCCACTACAGCTTGGTGACATTTTCTAATATATTCTGCTTGTCACATGTAGAGTGTCTGCTTTGGTGAAGTATGCCCATTAATCTCCCAGGTGGCAGCTACAAAATAACAACTAATATCTACTGTCCTGGTCCTCAGCTTATGGGGACAAGTTTTACTCCTGTGGGATATATTAAAAATTATAGATTCAATAAAGAACTGAAGTGTGTGTGTGTGTGTGTGTGTGTGTGTGTGTGAGAAGCCTTTTTTTGAGCCTCTTCCAAGTCTATATCCCAGATTCACTGGGAGATGTTAAGAAAAATCTGGTGGGAGGAGGTTCCCTGCATTTATGGCACTTGCAATCTCCTTTGGGGGCATCTCTTGTAAGGCTGTTTAGTTTGAAACACTTCCAGGAAAAATAATTAAGTGAGCACACATACGTTTTAATAACGGCTGCAAGCCATTCATGCTGTGCTTTAATTGCTTGGCCCTTGATTTGTGGGAATGTCTCTTCCTATAGAGTTACAATGACCTCCCTGCTCTGCTTTTCTCATATTATGGAAGGTTGCATTGATACTAAGGACCCGGTAAGCTTAACCCATGAAGGGTTATGGCTGGGAGAGATGCCAGTCATAGGGCTTTCTCCCATGCTATAGAGTAGGACTGGGCAAGCTTTCTTTTCTGCAGAAACCCATTTTTAAAGTTATTAGTCCTTGCAACCAGAGGGCTCAAGGGACATTGTAGTGACGCACAGTGATGTCATCAGAGAGGAATGAGCAGTGGGAAGAGACTAGTTGGGTAGGCTTTTTTTTAACAGTAACACATTTCTTTATTGTTGAATTTCAGCAATAGCAATCGCACTTAGATTTACATACCGCTTCACGGTGCTTTTACAGCCCTCTCTGAGCGGCTTACAAAGTCAGCCTATTGCCCCCAACAATCTGGGTTCTCATTTTACTGACCTTGGAAAAATGGAAGGCTGAGTCAACCTTGAGCAGGTCAGGATCGAACTGTCAAACTGCTGGTAGCTGGCAGTCAGCAGAATTAGCCTGCAACTCTGCACTCTAACCACTGTGCCAGCACAGCAATATAATCCTGAAGGCTGCAGAGCTACTGAAATGGATCCGGGGCAGTTGTCCATCTGTCGATAGGCCTCTCTCCCATCCCGTTCCTGTCTGATGCATGCATTCTGTGGGTCATTGACTTCTCCCTTTTTACAAAGGGCTGGCAACTATTTCCCTTTAATGTTACTTTTTCATTGGTCAGCTAGGCAGACCATAAAAGGAGGGTATAAATCCTAGCAATGGTGACAACTGTTGCATAGAAGACAAGACTTCAACAGAGTGACTTTTGCTGTATGATGTGAGACAATTCCATGAGTGACCAGCCCAGCGTGGTCTCTTCCAAATGCATAGACTTCAACTCTCAGAATTCCCCAGCCCATAGTAACTGCTAGGATTTTCAGCATAACTCTTGTTACCCAGGCTGAGCTACCTCTTGTATGGCCACTTGCCTAGATCCCTGCTTCTTTATTCTTCTCCAAAGTACAGGAATCTAATCCTCTTTGCTGGAGAGGCAGAGCTACAGAATCATCTTGAGAACTCTTGGCAGTGATGAAATGAATATTCACTCATATTTAAATGTGGCAACCACTCACTTTCAATAGGCAGTTTTCAACTGAGATGTGTCTGCTGAGAAATTGGAATGAACGCTTCTGAATGGAGAATGTATTACTTCCAAATGCAAATGTTTTAGCATTTGTTATTTATTTATCTGTACATTTATACTCCCACGTTAGCCCTGATAGAGAAGAGACCTCCCAAAACATGTAACAACGATCAGCAGTTAGCTGTTTCAATTTTTGGCATTTCTAATGATCCTTGGCAGGATGTTGGCTCTTAGGTTCTTATAAGAGACTGCCAGTGCAATCAGATCTATGTCCACTCAGAAACAATTCCCAGTGAACAACTCCCAGTAAATGGCAAAAAATAAAAATAAAAATCTAGGCACGTTTACAGCTTTACATGCCTACCTACCAACATTCATTGCATTTAAAATGCACCAACAGATCAGTGTGTTATTATCTAACATAAAGCAGCCACATTTACACCTTTAACCCTGCCTGGAGAAGGGCAGCATTTATTGAATCTTTTTATTTTATTCTATATACTCCATGTTGATCAGTAGTGTCCATCTGGAGCAGAATAAGGAATATTTTTCTATATTTTAGAAGAGTCCTTCTATTGGGAGTAATTTCCTTAACAAAGCCAAGGTACTTGATTGCTTTAACATTAAGACAATCTCCAGGAGTCCCGTCAGTGATTGTGTCATAGAGCACAAAATTGTGAAATGTTTAATCCAAGCCAGACTCCACCCCAGAAAAAGTCTGTAAATGCTGAAGTTGTTTCTTAACAGACTTGAGTTTCCTTCCTTCCTTCCTTCCTTCCTTCCTTCCTTCCTTCCTTCCTTCCTTCCTTCCTTCCTTCCTTCCTTCTTTCTCTCCCTCCCTCCCTCTTTCCTTCCTTCCTTCCTTCTCTCCCTCCCTCCCTCTTTCCTTCCTATCTCTCCCTCCCTCCTTCCTTCCTCTCTCTCCCTCCCTCCCTCCCTCCTTCCTTCCTTCTCTCCCTCCTTCCTTCCTATCTCTCTCTCCCTCCTTCCTTCCTCTCCCTCTCTCCCTCCCTCCTTCCTTCCTTCCTATCTCTCCCTCCCTCCTTCCTTCCTCTCCCTCCCTCCCTCCCTCCCTCCCTCCTTCCTTCCTTCCTTCACAATTTCTGTGCCACATAATGCATGTTTTGGTTTTCCTGTTTAAGTTTGGGGGAAGGCAAAAAAACCCCCTCCAAAATGCAATGTGTAATTTCATTTTTCCCCCCTCTGTAACTCTATTAACATTATGATTCCTTAAGAAACAATTAACTGGGACAGACTAGCAATACTCCAGCTCTGAAATACTAGCCCAACTGTGTGGGGGTAGCAGCAAATTTTAGCTGCCATTGGAAGATTGATTACTAATTATAAAGCTGTCTCAAGCTATGTCAACTGTATTACTAGGTCTGTACCATCCCAGGAGCCTGAGTTCAATTGAATGTCTATTGTTACAACTCAAGAGTGAAAATAATTCTTTCCCTCCAGCACCAAGGCACAGCACCAAGGTATGTCAATCAAGCAGCAACGCAGCCCATTATCCCACTCAGGCAAGAGTCAAAAATAGCAACTCAAGAGCAGTGTGAAGCAATTGCCTTACATTTCCTAGTTCTTAGCCCTATAGGCCTCCAGGGACTATCCTACTGTTCAGAGCAGGCATTGCAATCGCTTCCTGTTAGTTTGGTCAGAGACTGATTGGTGGACATAACGGCTGACAGCAAGGGAAGCAAGATCTAGCTGGCTCATTTCAGATTTTTATTACTTACTGAAAAGCACGCAAAGCTTGGATTGTCTTGGCCACCAAAGCTATCAGTATTGCCACTGATGATGTTGGATCCAGGAGAACCCCAATTTACCCTCTCCTTCAATTTAATTGTTTGGTGGTATGTGTTCTTGAACATTAAATCCTGAAATCCTATATACTAATACTATAGCCACTACACAGCTATAATTATAATTACCACCGCAGAACAGGGGTGAAATCCAGCAGGTTCTGACAGGTTCTAGAGAAACAGTAGCAGAAATTTTGAGCAGTTCGGAGAACCGGCAGCAGAAATTTTGAGTAGTTTGGAGAACCAGCAAATACCACCTCTGGCTGGCCCCAGAATGGGGTGGGAATAGAGATTTTGCAATATCCTTCCCCCAGCAGTGGGGAGGGAATGGAAATTTTGCAGTATCCTTCCCCTGCCACACCCACCAAGTCACGCCCACCAAGCTACACCATGCCCACCAAACCACGCCCACAGAACTGGTAGTAAACAAATTTGGATTTCACCACTGCTGCAGAACCAACCTAGCAGGATATACCTTGATTGATGCTATCAAAGAGGAAGCTCAAAGGGCATCACCAGGGCCTGCCTTGAGCATCTCTCTTTCACAGATAAAGATATTTCCGTGTCAAATTCCACCCAAGTAGATCTGATTCATCAATATCCGGTTAACAAGGTCACTGTGAACAACCTTGTCCCAAAGAGACAGCTTATAATAGGATCCACTGGATCTATCTTTCTTAATACGTGGTCAGCATATTTTGCAAACATTATATCTTTCAAACAATCTCCTGGACTTATCCCATTGTTTGAGCTTATTTTAGGAAAGACAAGTTGGGCCAGGTTTGAAAATACAAATAGATCTCTGCAAGCATCCACAAACAGCAATTTTTAAAAAACCCTGATGATCTCAAACTATAATATCCATTGGGATTTTTCTTAATATGTAGTCATCACATCTTGCAAACATTAATAATCTCCTGGGCTTATCTCATTGTTTTATCTTACTTTAGAAAGACAAGTTGGGCCAATTTTGAAAATACAGATAGATCTCTGCAAGCATCCCCAAGCAGCAGTAAAAAAAATAAACCATGAAGATCTCAAATTATAGTAGTCAATACTCTGGAACCTCTCAGAAGATCCTAATACCACTTGTCTTTAGGAATTATCTTGGGGCTTTCAGGATATAAAATTCAGTCCCTGTTACTAAAAATGCTTTCTTGGGATTTAACTACACACACTGGTAAATATAACATTAAGAATCTGGTCATTTTTATCACTGAGTCATTTAGGATGATGGTAAAGCAATGGTTCCATTGTTGGCCCACTGAGAATTGGGTAGCAGTAGGAACAAATAGCAATGCCTGTTATTAAAGAAATTATGACACCTAACAAAAGTTTTTAGTAACACATTAAGTGTTGCAGTATTTTAATCCTGCTTTTTATTCTTGCATGGAAATGGGAACCATGCAGAGAAGCTATTATGGAGATTACCTTCAAGTCAAAAGAGATGGCAAAAGATCTCAGACCTACTTCAGAGAATTCAACAAGCTGTATAGGGGAGAAAGGGAGAGAAAGTTAAGAAAGGAAGGGCAAAACAGTGAGAGCTTGAAAAGGTACATTGAGAATCTTGTGGTTAGTAAAAATGTTTCCCAAGTGTAGGTGTTTAATAGGGCTATCATATCAAGCAACACTACATTAATCACCATGGTAACACAAGGAATAAACTCTCAGAAATTGGCCCAAATACTCATGCAGTAGGCTTTAATGAGAACACCAGGCCAATACATAGGCAATAACACTAGACAAATTGTTTATTAGTCTTCTCCAGCCTGGATGTCTACCAAGTGTGTAGACTTCAACTTCCAGAATTCTCGGTAATGACCATGCTGTCTGGGGAATTGTGGGACCTGGTATTCATCAGTAGGATGCCCATGTTGGATAGGCAGCTGAATGTAATGAAAGCAGCCCGGTGAGTACATGAAGGTATCCTCAAGTGATACTGAGAAGAGAAAATATACAATATATATATAGAGAGAGAGGGACCCTGGTGGCTCAGTGGTTAAGGTGCAGCATTGCAGGCTAATTCTGCCCACAGCCTGGAGTTCAATCCTGACTTAGCTGACTCAGCCTTCCATCCTTCCGAGGTCAGTAAAATGAGGACCCAGATTGTTGTGGGCAATATGCTTAGAAAGGGCTGTAAAGCACTGTGAAGCAGTATATAAATCTAAGTGCTATTGGCATGGGCAGGGGGGAGAGGGAGAGAGGGAGAGAAAGAGAGAGAGAGAATATCAACCCAACCCTTTGTTAACACACATATTTCTTTTAAATATAGTAAGTATCATACCCAGGTTAATATATGCATTAGAATAAAGTTCTTCTCCAAACTGGAAAATTATTTTGTGACCAAATCCATGTAAAAATGCACCTGGTTTGTATAATTTGTGATATTGGGTACATTTTAAAAAGATTCAAAATCAAAAATACATTAAACTGTAATGTACGATAAATGAAATGTTCTCTCTTCCTATGAGATATAAGAACCAGTTTCGTCTAGTGCTTAAGGCACCAGACTAGCAAGCAGGAGGCTGTAAGTTCAAGTCCCACTTCAACAATGAAAACCAGCTGGATGATCTTGGGCCAGTCATTCTTTCTCAGCCCAACAACTCCCAAGGTTGTGGTGGTGGGAAAAATAGGAGGAAGGTGTGTTGGATATGTTCTCCATCTTCTTTTATTTGTAAAAATAATAAAGACGGGATGCAAACAAACACATAAATAAGGGACATGCATGGGTAAAGTTCCCTTTTCCTGGACTGTCCACCCATTTGATGCTTGTAATTATCCCTGCTCATTATTAAATTGGTAACCCGAAGAGAACCCTGCTACACCTTGCTGTGGCCTCTGCAAAACAGAAAATGCAAATTTCTCATTGAACCAGTATTTTTTCAGCATGACTGTAGTTAAGTAAACTGAGTCAATGAAAGATTAAATCTAAATCTGATTAGGTCCAGATAAAGCACATTCATTTTGGTTAAAAACTGATGCAAAATATAGACAATCTTTCAGATCAAATATTTTGATATAATCGATTAATTATATCATCAGGTGACCACATAGATAGACTTTTGCAAGATGAAGTCTCCCCTACCAGATCCCTCAGATCTTCCAATAGTGCATCTTTCCCAACATTACAGATTTCTCAAATGACATAAATCCCAAATACGATAATTTGAGTTTAGTTATTTGTGCCTCAGAAAAAAACTTTGGATTGATTTGTTCTATGATCATTTGTTTGTTTTCTTCAGTATTGTGATATTTGCAAAAGGAGCCACGGTGGCACAGTGGTTAGAATGCAGTACTGCAGGGTACTTCTGCTGACTGCTGGCTGCCTGCAATTTGGCAGATCGAATCTTACCAGGCTCAAGGTTGACTCATCCTTCCATCCTTCTGAGGTGAGTAAAATGAGGACCTAGATTGTTGGGGGCAATATGCTGACTCTGTAAACCATTTAGAGTGGGCTGTAAAGCACTGTGAAGTGGTATGAGTCTAAGTGCTATTACTATCAAAAAGCAGAAATACTCATTCTATTTTGCTTTTTCCAAAGCCCAACTTTTAATTCCATATATCTCTTGTTGAACACTGGTAGTACTATGGAGGAGTTGTGTGCTGATGTGATTCAGAACATGTGGGTTGGACTTAGTTAGGAAAATGAAAAAAAATGGTCAAAATTAATATCACTATGGTTTGGTAAAATAGCAGCAGTATTTTTTTTACTTTGTTGCACGTTATATATCTATCATCCTCCCCTCTATCTATCTATCTATCTATCTATCTATCTATCATCCCTTATATATACACATATGTATCTGAAAAATGTCTCAACAAATAATAGTAAATGATTAGTAAATCTATATATATAGTGTGGGGGGGGGGATTCCAAGAATAAATCCACAAATTCTCTACAAAAACACCAATGAAGGAGGCCATGGAATTCCAAACATTAAATCTTATTATGGTGCTAACCACATAAATAATATTTTAGCTTGATAAAATATCAGAAGAAAGAACATCTTGGTTAAAATGGAACTTACAAAATATACTACTAGCAAAAAACTAGGGCACTTTCTTTTTGCCAAAAATAGTCATAAAGAATTCAAATACATTTAAAATCCATTTTCAAGGTTGGAGAAGAGAAGTCCTAAATTAATTAATTAATTATATATATATGTTGTTCACCTTTTCTATTTCATCATGCCTTTTATGATGGAGATTAAGTTAAATAGTATCAAGGCTGGAAAATTAAAGAGTTTTGTATTTCAAAGAATAGTTTAAAACATTTAAGAAAAATTGTTTCATACAATGTTTCACCTAAATCATATTTTACATTTTACTGAAATTCCAGGGATCAGTACACAAGCAATTAGAGTAAACTAAATTTGAAGTTAGGGTTAATTCATCACATAATGGGAAGAAAGGCAGGCCATCAAAAATTTAGTGTTCTGTTGGAAAACAAACTTCCCAGATGTGTTGAAAGCAATCAAATATAACAACCTCTTTATCTATGACTTTATGATCATACAATGGGCGCAGAAAAGCACTGAAATTGAATTCAGCTCAAATTAGAGAAAAGTCAGTGAAAGCATTTTAGAGATGGGATTTACCAGTAAGGAAACCTAATGAATTCTAGTATAAATCCCATATGTTGGTGGGGAAAAGAAAGAAACAGATACATACCATACGTACGGTCTTTAAAGTTGATCAATATTTTTGAACTGATATAATCATTTAAGCAGGAATGCTCACAACACAAGCCAGTAGACTGATGCTAAATTGGCTTTCCTAAGTGTTTTGCAAATCCAAATGATTCTTTGTAAGTAAGTAAGCTTTTTATTGCTGTCAGAGACCAAATTAAAATATACATAGAAGGGGAGTATATTTTACAAATATAGATAGATCATGTGACAGTACACCATCTACTGCCTCAGATACAATCCGTACTGTCAATACTAGTGATCCTCTGCCGTAGGAGTTACCCGTCTCTTCCCTCGTTTTTTTTTCAGCCACGACTGCAGCAAAATTTTTTGCCACCTTTGGAGTTATATTGGGGTCTGTGTCCTGGAGTAGGAAATAAAGGCTGAACAGATCAGGTGAACCAGGGAATCTCTGGAAAATAGGAGAAATGAATCTTGATTTTATCTCTCGGTAGTGGGGACATACGAATATAATGTGGAACAGAGATTCCGGGGATCGGCCATCACATGTACAATAGATGGATTTTACTCCCCCTGAAAGCCTACTGTCGAGGACATTCGAGGGGATCACATTAAATCGTGCCTTCATAAATGTGAGCCTATGTTTGATAGAGTGTAATGCGGAGAGATAAGGCGGAGGATGAGGCGAGGGAACAATACCAAAGGAAAACGGTGAGCATGTTCCCGATCCGTTTGCCAGATTTAATTGTCTATCAATGTCCAGCTGTTGAAAAATCAACGATTTAGCAGCATCAGGGCCTAAAATGAAAGCTTCAATGGGGGAAATTCCGATCTTCAAAAGTTTTGTATGGATATTATGGGCCCAGGGACTATGAAAAGGGTCCCGCCATAGGCATTGGCCTAAGTAATAGCCTGGGAGTCTAGTCCACAGGGACAACCAATAGCCAATTGCACGTTTCCACAAGATTGTAGCAAGTGAGGATATGCCCAGTTCCAAACGAATTACGGCATTACTTACGCAGGGAGGGACTCCCATCAAATGGCGTAGGGACTGGCTGTGGACAGACTCAAGAGAGGAGATGTTGGATTGGACCCAGAGGGGAGCGCCATAGGTGATAGCAGCTATCACCTTTGCCCTGTAGACTTTTATTGCTGAGGGGATGTGATGGGCTCCCTCAGTATGAAAAAAGTGCACAAGGGCATGGGTGGAAATCTTAGCCTTATTACAGAGAGACTTAACCTGCGCAGGCCACTTGGTATTGGATTGAAAGAGGATACCTAGATATTGAAATCTGTGAACCTGTTCCACTGGGATGCCATCAAGGTTCCAATGATAAATTTTCCTGCTTCTTGCAAAAACCATGATTTTAGACTTAGAGTGGTTTATATGCGGTTGGTTAGCAGAGCAATAAGCAGAAAGGATTTTTAAGGCTCTACATAGGC
Organism: Pantherophis guttatus; assembly: GCF_059756535.1. NCBI lineage: Eukaryota > Metazoa > Chordata > Lepidosauria > Squamata > Colubridae > Pantherophis > Pantherophis guttatus. The sequence goes on along the minus strand of NC_142063.1, from coordinate 202,665,957 downwards.
CCACCCGGGAAAATGAAAGTATTGCGGCATCGTCAACGTAGAGCAGGAGCGGACATCTATAATCAGCTAATCTAGGGGATGGATGTAGACCATGTGATCCGAAAATGCCTTTCTCCAGTCACTGATATATGAGAAAGGGTGCCAGTATACACCCCTGCCTAACCCCCTTATTAACGGGGATAGCATTAGAGAGATCTCCCTGCGGGGTAAGGCGCACTTTTGCTTCTGTTCCGTCCTGCAGTTGGGAGATAAGCCAGAATAATCTTTTGTCAATACCCCAGGCGGAAATGATTCTTTGTAAAACAAAAAGTTCATCTTTTTGTTATTGGATGCAGCCAAACAGGTAAGTAGTAAGATCCTGAAAAACAGGGAAGGATTTGAATATTTCTATATGGTGGCAAATATGCTGAAAAATCAGTTCAAAGGAAAACATTATTCCCCCTCCACCCCAGAAAGATAGCAATTTCACATTAATGCAGAAGATAATTTTAACTTCATCAGATAGTTTAAATTTATTAATGATGCACAACGAAGGCATAATGATTGTCTGTCATCCAGTTCCAGGTTTCTAGGTAATTTAATTAAATAAGGTCATATATTTTTTATTATAAAATGTAATGAAATTGTTAACAATGGTTAAGTCGAACTTCATGCCACTGTGCACGTGATAATAGTAACAATTCCTCTATTGTTAATGCATTGAAATAAAAGAAAACGTGAGAAACAAAATACCCATGTTTGTGCATTCTCACGTGCACAGTGGTGTAAAACTCGAGTTGCTCAGGACAGCATAACTGCTGGTCCTAATGCACAGGTGAACACACAACCTCCATGAACACACAACCATCAACCATCACTGTCTTCTCAAGATCTCCAGCATACACAGTGCTACTCAGGGGTGGGCTGTTGGGGGTTCGCAGGGGTTCGGAAGAACCTCTAGCTAAGATTCTGTGCAGTTTGGAGAACCCCCAAATCCCACTCCTGGCTGGCCCCGCCCCTCCCGCCCCTCCCAGGAGTCCTCACGCGGCCTGTTTTGGATGCAGGTAAGTGCTGGGCATGCATGGAGGCTTGGGGAAGGTGAAAAACGGGCCTATTAGAAGTTTGGGAAGGCCAGAAACAGGCTGGGGTGGCTGGGGAGGCCATTTTTGCCCTCCTGGAGGCTCAAGGAAAGCCTACGGAGCCTGGGGAGGGCAAACCCCCCCCTCTATGTGGTGCAAGAGGACGACTAGGCCATGCCCACCATGGCCACGCCCACCCAGCAACTGGGCAGAGAAACCCTAGCTAAAATTTTTGAAGCCCACCCACCTCTGGTGCTACTGGTAGAAAAGTCAGGTAAAAGTCAGTAGATCAGTCCTGCTTGGAACAGACAAAAGTCCTTCCTATCAGTCTCAATGCTGGTAAAATCCTTGGGAGAACAGAATGAAATCGGGCTTGTTATAAATCTGGGGGGAAAAAAACAGCTGGAAGTTCTCTCTTTCTATATTATTAAACAATCAGCATATGGTTTAGAGGAGCTTTCTACCACCTGAGTCATGGGTGTCGCACTGCTCAAGGCAAATCTGAGGTGCCTGAGAAAACAAAACAAAACAAAACAAAACAAAAATCTCCATCTTCCTGATCCATTTTTCTTTCCCTGTCATTTTTTTAAATTCAGTCCCAGGTTGGGAGACAGCTTGTCATTCACTCCCTAGAATGCCTGGTTGACTTCCATGCTACATTTAGTACCCCAAAGGCAAAAAGTGACACGCTGCCGGGCCAAGGACACCTCCTGGTTTCTGCAAGTCACAGCAGGAGGAAAAGAAGGATCAAAGTCAAAGTCTCTGGGTTTTTTTGCTTTTTTTTTTTTTTTTAGGAACTCTCCTGCCATGTCAACTAAATGAAGAAACGTCCTGTGCTTAAAAGCAAAAACAATCTGGCAAATTAGCTGTTCTTCCGTGGATCTCTTTGAATATTAGCAAATGTGGCTTAAAGAAAGACTTTCTCTGAGTGGGGAGAGTGGTAGAGAGGTTACAAACATTGTTTCTCTCCCCCACCTTCCTGTCAAGGATTTTGTGTTGTTAATGATCACTGGGCTTGGGTGACAATGTGAAGGAACAATGCTCTCCTGTTTACTGTTATTATAGCATGTGTTTTGGTCTTCCAGCTCTTTCGTGCACACTGGCAATGTTGTGAAGGATCTGAATGGGGATGTGCTTCAGAGCCCCTAATGGTGACTTTGGGCAGGATGCCCATCTGAACCATTGTCCACTCTCATTATCCAATAGCAAGAAATTAAGGCATTGTGAAAAATAACCTCCTTCTACTGGGCTTCTTCTCCTGAACTCCTGGCGGTGCTGCCTCATGGCAAGGAAGGAGAATAGAACAGAACAGAACAGAACAGAACAGAACAGAACAGAACAGAACAGAACAGAACAGAACAGAACAGAACAGAATAGAATAGAATAGAATAATAGAGTTAGAAGGAACCTTGGGGGTCTTCTAGTCCAACCCCCTGCTTAGGCAGGAAACCCTACACCACTTCAGACAAATGGTTATTCAACATCTTCTTAAAAACTTCCAGTTTTGGAGCATTCACAACTTCTGGAGGCAAGTTGTTCCACTGATTAATTGTTCTAACTGTCAGGAAATTTCTCCTTAGTTCTAAGTTGCTTCTCTCCTTGATTAGTTTCCACACATTGCTTCTTGTCCTCCCCTCAGGTGCTTTGGAAAATAGCTTGACTCCCTCTTCTTTGTGGTAGCCACTGAGTGATTGGAACACTGCTATCCTGTCTCCCCTCGTCCTTCTTTTCATTAAACTAGACATACCCAGTTCCTGCAACCGTTCTTCATATGTTTTAGCCTTTAGTCCACTAATCATCTTTGTTGCTCTTCTCTGCCCTCTTTCTAGAGTCTCAACATCTTTTTTACATCATGGTGACCAAAATTGAATGCAGAAGGAAAAGATGTTCCTGGGAGGGAAGAGCGAGGAGAGTAAGCCAAGAGTCTTTAATCCCAACAGGGTCTCCCAAGATACGAAGGTCATTCCTGCTGCCCAGCCAGATGCTGCTGGGGGAAGATCACTTTAGTGATGCAAGCAAAGGGATAATTTCAAACTGTACTGTAGAAAGCATGGTAACTCTCTTGTATTTTTACCAAGAAAGCCATATGGATGAACGATAGTGCCAGATGATAGATCCCTCAGGTTGTATGGCACTCAATCCACTACTAAGGATATGCAGAGATCTTTTGGGGGTTTAATAGTGTTTATGATAAGGCTAGATTAAAACCTCCTGGACATCTAGTTGCTGATGTTGCTTTGCAAAAAAAAAGGGGGGGGGATTTGAATCTGCAAAGATGGAATTACAATGGAAACATAAGAAATATAAACATGGAGAAACTCAACAAAGTGTGCATCATGGTTAGCAAGAGAAGCAGGAAACATCTACTTCAAAAAACGTAGGCACTCAGGACTTCCGGTGGCACCTCAGGCGCCGAAGACGCTCTTTTTGCGAGCGCCAGCCCCGCAATCTCGTAAAGCCGCTAGAACAGCACAAATCAGCTGTCTAACGGCTTGAAAACTTTCTCCCTGGGAAAAGGGGAGGAAGAGAGCAGACGGGCATAGGTAGAGCTCCCCAAGGAGCCCCAGGAACAATTCTGGGGCTCGAAGGGTGAGAGCTCCCTGGAAGCCCGACAGAGCTCTGGATCCGGGACATTTTAAGCAGAAGAAGACACCGCGACCAGCCCTGCAAACAACACTTGGAATAAACATCATTCGGAAGCAGGCTGAGCAAACTCAGGAGAGATCAGATTTGCAAGTACTGAACTTTAACTCCAAATGTGTATTACTTCCTTCTGATTCATTAAGGGGAGAAAGTGAAACCAAGATGGCGATTGAGCTTTAATGGGGCATGAAAGCAAAAGTTAAAAAGGAAAGTTTTGTTTAGCGCTGGTAGCCCCTGTTCAAAATGAGAGATTTTTGCTTTAAAAATAAAGAAGATTAAAGGCTAAAAAGACTACAGCAGTGATCTTAAAAAAAAAAGGATTGATATTATTTAAAGACTGGGAATTTTTGGATTTGGTGGATTTGTTGTTCTGGCTGCTGAATAAATTCAAATTGAAAACCAAAAATGGCTTCAAAAGAAATAAAGACTATTGTCCCCAAAAGTGCTGGGAGCTCGCCAGCTCAAACGTCTAAATTGCAATCTTTCTCTGTTCCAACGGAACCACCAATATTAATACTTGAAATGTTGCAGGAAGCCCTTAAAATACAAGCCTCTGTTACAGAAAAAAAATCACTGCAGTGTTTGAGGATAAAATTCGAGATGTTGCTGAGGAGATATTTCAAATTAAAGAGATTATTCAAAATTGAAATCAAGAAATTAGAGAAGATATTATCATGGCAGTTCAAGGTCTGGCAGGCCATATTGAAGCAATAGATGAAAAAGTGGAAGAAATTAAGCAGTCTAATGAGAACTTGGAAAATAAAATGGGAGAGGTCCAGAATAAGATGGAAAGAGCTGAGGCTGATGTCATAATGATACAATATAGGGATATGGAATTTGCTTTGAGAATAAGAGGCCTCAAAGAAAATAAGCAAGAGAATTTGAGAGAGATCTTTTCAGAAGCATTTGCACAGATAATGGGAGATCAAAAAGCAAATCTTGAATGGCAAATTGACAAAATTTACCGTGTCAATTCATGGGTTGCCAGACAGAAACATCTACCAAGAGACATTGTAGTCTATTTTACAACAAGGAGAATACGCAATGAAATTTTACAAGTCACCTTTAAAAACAAACTTCAAGTGCAGGGGCAGGAAAAAAAACAAAACATAGGCACTCCAGTAACATACCTACTTACCAAGCTTTCTGTATCCGGTTTCCCTTTTTCCTTTCAATAAATGAGGTTAAAGAAGAATCTGTGGATCCTGGAAAGGTGTGTATGGTTGGCTGTAAGTAACTAGCTTACTCCTGGATCCTTTGCAATGCATTATTCACTATATGAAGGAAGGCATGCAAGGATCTCATCTAATAACAATAGCAATAGCAGTTAGACTTATATACCGCTTCACAGTGCTTTTACAGCAGGGGTGAAATCCAGCAGATTTTGACTGGTTCTGGCGAACAGGTAGTGGAAATTTTGAGCAGTTCGGAGAACTGGCAAATGCCACCTCTGGCTGGCCCCAGAGTGGGGAGGGAATGAAGATTTTGCATTATCCTTCTCCTGGAGTGGGGTGGGAATGGGGATTTTGCAGTATCCTTCCCCTGCCACACCCACCAAGCCATACCCACAGAACTGGTAGTAAAAAAAAATGGATTTCACCACTGTTTTACAGCCCTCTCTAAATGGTTTACAGAGTCAGCATATGGCCCCCAACAATTTGGGTCCTCATTTTACCCACCTTGGAAGGATGGAAGGCTGAGTCAACCTTGAGCCTGGTGAGATTTGAAATTGCAGGTAGCCGGCAGTCAGCAGAAGTAGCCTGCAATACTGCACTCTAACCACTGTGCCACCATGGCTCATAATCCACTATCTTCTCTCAATGGCTTTTCAGATACTTCGAGAAGCTCCTAAGCAGGTAAGGAATGCACAACATCTCATATTTGCATTTCTCAGGAACAGATTTGGGCTTGTTTTTAATATGCGTATGTGGAGCATGTGAGTGCGTGTGTGCGCTTGCGAGCAATATTGCTTTCTAGAGGCTACATTTTTTTTAGCCTCAACATGAAGTGCAGAGCAGAATGTCATGGCAGAACCACCTGCTGAAATGGCCACTTGGCATCAGCTGAATTGGCTTAACGCATACGCAGAATCTGCTTTTGATCAGTGTCTCAGTCCTCCAGTATTTGTAAGGAGGCTGCTCCAGATTTAGCAGAGGTGCTTCCAATTAATACTTTGCTTCTAAGTTTGTTAAAGTGAAGCCTTTCTCCAAAAATATGGTTGTCATAATATGTAGCAGTGTTTTTCAGGCACTAATCTGTCAATAATTTCCCTTTCCCCCCAACAAAAGTTACGAATCAGGTGGAATGAACACAACACTCACGTTTGAAATGAAAACTGGCAGGTTATTGCAACATTCCTAGAAGATCCCAAACTACTGTGCACGATGTCATTCTAGTATTCAAGAAATGAACAAGTGGATTCTATTTGGTATGGCAAGCAGCCTCAAACCATATAACTCCTCCACCCTTCATCACTGTCCAGACGAAAGCAGAGAGGACAACTAAAGATGATGATGTTGATTACGATAGTCAGAAAACTGGATATTTTCATTCTTCCCAGCCAAAAAAATTCAGAAACCTTCACTTCAACGAAATCTGCAGAGCAACTGGATGCTCTAATTCAGCCAATGTTGCACAAAATTCCTTTAAGCTTGTATAATTAAAATTAATATACCATATTGTGAGGGGCTTTTTTAAAAAACTTCTATTAAGGGAGAGGGGAGGAGGAGATTTTGCAGTAAAAGGAGGAGAATGATCCGTCTACAGTTCAGAAGGTAAACAAAACAAGAGGGAAAAGAGACAATGTAGAATGAATGTTTATTTATCTATTACTAAGTTTGGAGGCCAGCCAGTGCCTTTCTAAAAGTATCTATTACTTCCCAGTTTTCTAAGATGGGAATTTGAAATACAGTAAAGCTTCAGGCAAATCATGCTTTCTTCTTTTGGTAATAAAAGAATCTTGTAGCTTATGTTGTAAACGTGTAATATGTCGACACATTTGTGAGGTCAGTAAACTCACGGCTGAAATCATCATCCGGGACAAATCAGTTTTCACTGGAACCTGACAAACACTACAAGGAGGTAGTAAATTTCTCCCTCTAGTGCCTGCAATGGGGCAAGCAAACTTCCCTTGAGGCAAAAAAAAAAAAAAAAGTTACTTCAACTACCACTTTATAATTTAAGATGGAGGTGAACGTTTGTATTTTCAAATATTTGGGCTATGAATTAATAATGCACAGGATGCTGTTTTATTTCGCACTGTATGCAGCTTGTTAAACTAGAGTTAGAGGCCACTTACTTACAGCTTAGTATTCACAGACCTCACTTTGGATTTATAAAAACTGGAGATTAAAACAAATATTTGTAGAGTTCGAATACAGTTTCTGCAAATCCAAAACTGCGACTATTCCAGGTCCGGACACATACTAAGCCACAAGTAAACCTCTAACATTAATGCATCAGGAGGTACAATGTCAGGTGTCTTCTCTAACCCTTACATAGGACTTAGCTTATGTGAATACAGCCAGAGGTGGGTTTCAGCAGGTTCTGACCAGTTGTGCTGTTTCAGATAGTGAGTTATAGTGAATTAGTTACCTTAAGAATTAAGAGCTGTCTCCTTAAGAAATTGCATTGTGGGAGATGTAGAGAGAGATTGCATTATGGGAAATGTAGTCCATGACATGTAACCACATCTGTGTGTCTGATTGGCCACTGAGGCTCTCTGCCTGGGTGCAGAACAAAGACCCGGCCATTTTGAACTACCACAGAAGAGAGAAGCATGCTTTCTGAACAGGGGGACAGAACTACCATCATTTTACACTAGGAAATGGGACAGATTATGAAATAAGGATGAATCTCACCATGACTCATCACGTTTGTAAGTCTGTGTTTGAGGATACCCTAATAAACGATCTATATGAAAACCTGTTTGCTAGAGTTTATCTGCCTGTTCCCAGTGAAGCCAGATGCCTGGGGAACAGAACACCAGTTCTGGAGAACCGGTAGTGGAAATTTTGAGTAGTTCGGAAAACGGTAGTAAAAATTCTGACAGGCCCTGCCTCTATCTATTCTCTGCCTCCCAAGTCCCAGCTGATCGGGAGGAAATGGTGATTTTGCAGTAACCTTCCCCTGGAGTGGGATGGGAATGGAGATTTTACAGTATCCTTCCCCTGCCACTCCCACCAAGCCACGCCCACCAAGCCATGCCACATCCACAGAACCAGTAGTAAAAGTTTTTTGAAACCCACCACTGAATACAGCCATTGTTGTAAAAGACAGGACTACAAATTAGGCAATTTCAAGGAGGAGCAGCATTAAAATATAATAAACAGGATTAATATGGGCAGCATTGGTGGCATTTACCATATACCCTTCAACATGTTTATTTAAAAATGATTCCCACTGATGCTAATGGAGGTTACACCCAGATAGATAAAGATAGAATTGAAAGCTTTTTAAATCGTTGTTTTTGTGACAGGCCAGTTTGGTGCAGTGGTTAAGGTATCAGGCTAGAAAGCAGAAGACCAGGTTTCTAGAACCAGGAATTCTTGTCCCTCTCTAGGCATAAAGTCAGCTGGTGACCTTGGGCCAGTCACTTTATCTCAGCCCTAAGAAGGATGCAATGGACAACCAGTTCTGAAAAACCGTGCCCAGAAAAATGCAGAGAGTTGTGCAGGTAGTCTCTGAGAACTGGGCATGATTGAACAGATGGGGGGGGGTGTGTGAGCTGAAGTGCATAATCTTTATAAACTGAATTACTGTAGTAGAATGAATGTAGTGCTTGCAAGTAGAGAAGAATGTTCTCACAGGCCATGTCTGATGCCTTATTGACAGTCATTCATGTCAGACACTTAAAACCCTAAATCAAGATGCACCTCCCTTGCCTAAATAGACATTTAGAATCAATGGAACATATTTGTCTTGTTTCACAGTATAAAGATGTGAACAAAAATGTTTTACTACAGGGGATCAACAAAAATCCATTATTCTTCACATAATCGGTAACTTGGGAGATAATATGTGTTCAATGTAACCTTAATTGTTTGCTATGAGTTATTGTTCTCAATGTACATAGAGTTGGGTTATTTCTTTTTTTATAGCATAAAAACAGACATTTCTAACTTTCTAAGGCTTTTCTTCTTCTTCTTTTTTTTTAAATTTGATTTATATGCCGCCCTTCTCCGAAGACTCAGGGCGGCTTACAATGTGCTCAGCAATAGCCTTCATCCTTTTGTATATTTATACAAAGTCAGCTTATTGCCCCCACAAACTGGGTCCTCATTTCACCTACCTTAGAAAGGATGGAAGGCTGAGTCAACCTTGAGCCTTGGCGAGATTCGAACCCTGCAGTAATTGCAGGCAGCTGGTCTTAATAAGCTTAATAACAGGGTGCCTTAAACCCCTGTACTACCAAGGCTTCTTCTTGATCTTAATTCACTATTTATATGGTATTGATTTGTTTAGCTTTACTCTCTTTCTTAAGGCTAGACTTTCTATGATGGAATCCTATCAACAAGAATAACACTGGATCATTCCAGGAGCATTTGAGGAAGATATGGTGGATACTAAATTTGAGGATTACCAATGGCTTTCCTGCTACAGCAAAGATAAAGTTCTGGAAAATTAGAATTCCATTATGCCCATTTCAAAACTTTTGAAAAATCAGATGATAATGGGTAAACTTATTTCCTATATTTGGCATCCGAAAATGATGCATTTGGATTTGATCTCCTGGCAGATGTTATGAAACATCTATCATAAGTGCCAGCATTCAGAAGCAGTGGTAGGTTAGAGCTTTGAGGAGAAACTGGGGAAGGAAAGGAAAGGAAGAGGGAAAGGGAGAGGAGGGGGAGGGGAGGGGAAGGGAAGGAAAGGGAGGGGAGGGGCAGGGAGAAGAGGGGTGGGGAAGGGAAGGGAAGATATTGCCCCGGGAGAGAAAAAGCAGGATCTTTTCTTCTTTCATACTTTGTACAGTGATAGATAGCATGGTAAGAATCCTTAATTTCTCCCCCATCCTCAATTTGACTTGTAGGTAAGGGATGGGGCAGATTGCATGAGTCAACCTGTTGTATGTTGCTAAAAAATGTAGATGCTGAATGATATGGTGAAAAGGATGTTTGGGGTTGGGAGGAATATTATATCTTACTTATTTTCCCTGCCTTCCTGTTCTACAACATTTGAAAGTTAAAAATGCATCAGACTCATGACCTAGGCTGATTTAAGCCAGGAAGCGGAAGAGTCATACAGTATGTAAATGTTCATCCACATATCAAAAAAGACACCTAGGCTAATCCCACCCCTCATTTCTTATGTTTTTGAGCATCCACAGAGGCGATGTGTGTATGCCTATGCACACAGACAAACACAGTCATAGATACCGCACTCTGAAATCTGCCTTTTATTTCTTGAGCCATACTGGATCACGAAATCTTTCTCGACCCAGCTATTTTCTTCACTGGAATACCCCACAGCATGAATAATCGTGTTTTAAGGAACAAGAATGTCATTTAGTCAAGTCTGTCCAAACTGTAAAAGGATAATTCATGAGCGTGGACATGGGCTCCTCCAATGCACCAAATCTTTGGTCAAGGAACATTTCAACGGAGAAAATTAATCTAAAGTGCGGTGTGGGAGAGAAAGCCTTGTACAGAGGCAAACAGCCCTGATCATATTATCAGACATGAAATACTCTCTCCATTTAAAATACTGACATATCTTGCAGCCCATGATGGAATCAGGTTGAAAATAGGAAAAGCAATATCCTGTTAGACAGGCAAAATGAGAAACTGACTTATCAGGACCACAAGTCATCTGTTAAAAGTGCTGCTATAGCAGGTTGGGAGGGGCGACGGTAAAATTTGTTTCCTTTTCAGCTAAGGAAAAAGAAGCCTCCCGCTCATAGACCAATAATTAAAATTGCCACACTCAGTCTCTCAAACGGCTTTCATTAAGTCAGTTCCTCATGCACGATAACAAAATGGCTGAGTTGCCACATCGCATTCAGCCACAATTTGTTTGCTTTGGGTAAGCCCATTCCTGTTTAACATCAGGTGTGATCCCCATTAGTCTTTTCCTGCCATTGTGTGTGGATGTCCACGATAGCTTTTAAAGACAGACTGAAAGGGCTTAATTATTAAATTATGGAATGCATAATGAAAACTTATTATGTACCAGTCATGATTCTTGTTTTTTAAAGTGCTTTTTACTGCATGAACCATTATTGTACTGAGCACACAACTGGTTGAATTAATGTATTTTCACTGAAGGATTTGCTCTTACTCTACCGTATTTTAATATTAATCGGTAAATTACATTTTTAGAAAATTCAGATTCCCTCTAAAAATCACAGGCAACAATATATTTAAATATATATTTTGTGTTTCTTCTCCCATTGTGCTTTCATATATGCATTCTGACTATTTTTTCCAATTAAAAAACAATGTTGAAACATTTGAGAAGTGCAAAAATGCGCAGATAACAAAGCTCTAACCTGCTGTTTAGATACAGATCCGATTATTCCTGCTGAAAATAGCAAAGAACTCTTCAAGCATCACTAACTGAATGGTAATTGTGAGTGCAAATTATTATGGTGTTTGCTTGAATTACATTAAATTATATTTTCTATATAGGCACTTTTAAAAATCACTGATATTTAGTTCAGTTTGTTGAACTGAAAGAAAGTTTATTGACTATCTATTAACCAGTGAATGACTTAATAGGATTACAGAGTAATTCTGGCAACTCCCTCCTGCCCCCCCCCCACATACACACACGCACCCATACACACATAAAAACACACACACAAACACACACACACTTCCTGATACACTTAAGAACTACAGCCTTCAGTTTCCTGAACAAACCAAGAAAGATGGATACATAGTCAATTCATCCAAGGAGCACTGGGTAGGGAAAGGTTGGCATAAGCTATTAAGAATAACTCCAGAGCTAAAGCTATTGATCTCATTGTGAATATCACTGACTCTTCCAAAACTGGAATGTTGAACCACAATGACATAAGGCCAAGGATCCAGTCATGAGGAGATCCATGTAGCAAGAATCTGAATTCAATCCACTGAGTTTTCTTCAACCTGCAATTCTCCAGTTGTGTTGGGTTACATGCTCCCAAGCAAAATGGCTAAAAAATGAGAGGAGTCCACATCTCATTGGAGAAGATCAGTACTTCCAGCCCAGGTATCCTGTTTGTTCCTAGTGGAGAGGTTTGTATGGAATGCAAAAATATCTAGCTTGTCTTTCTATAATCTCAGGTCCTCAAAATTGCTAGATTCCCACCAGTGGTGGGTTTCACTTACCTTTGCTACTGGTTCGCTCGCGCATGCGCAGAGCTTATTTGATGACATTCGGGCAGGTGGGCAGAGCCTCCCACTGCAGCTACTACCTGTTCCCCCGAACCAGGGTGAACCGGTAGCAACCCAGCACTGATTCCCACTCCTATGAGCTGCGGTGGCACAGTGATTAGAGTGCAGTACTGCAAGCTACTTCTGCTGCCTGCTGGCTGCCTGCAATTTGGCTGTTCAAATCTCACCAGGCTCAAGGTTGACTCAGCCTTCCATCCTTCCAAGATGGGTAAAATGAGGACCCAGATTGTTGGGGGCAATAGGCTGACTCTGTGAACTGCTTAGAGAGGGGCTATAAAGCACCGTGAAGCAATATATAAGTCTAAGTGCTATTGCTATAGTTCTTAGCCAAAGATCATCTTGCCTAAGGATTATGGAACTTCATGGCCAACATATCTGGGAGACCTAGACTGGAACAATGGTCTTAGTTATTGGTAGCTGGTATTCCTATAGACCAGAAGGGATTGTAGCCTCAACCTCAATAACCATTAAGCTAAGAACTGGAAGAGAAAACTCGGTCCCCACACAGTGGCTCCACACAAAGAGGCTGCATGGTTGCAATCTGGAACATATTCTGATGTGGTGATGAATCCCTGAGTCTCAATTATTTCTGCCGAGTTAGGACATCCTCCCAGCAGGAAGAGCCAGAAAAGTTCCCCTATGTTGGTGTATTCCAGGATTCACAAGCTGCCTGCATGGCGAAAGTCCCGCTATTTAGTTCCATTCCTGGCTTCTGGTGTCCCTCCGAGACCTGCTTTCAGCTGTGACAATGGAGAAAGCAGCAGAGCTCCATAAGTGTGGAGTGACGAGGGCTGCCTATCTTTCTAGCAGGAAATGTAGCGAGAACAGAAGCCCCTCTTCTGAATAGCAGGGTTAGAGTCTTTCTTTTTCTTTCTTTCTTTCTTTCTTTCTTTCTTTCTTTCTTTCTTTCTTTCTTTCTTTCTTTCTTTCTTTCTTTGTCATGGTGTTGAGGATAGAAATCAGAGCGCCTTTGTTCTCAGCGTCCCTTCCGGCTGCTAATTAGCTTTGGAAACTGAAGGCTGCTTTGTGGGCCTGCTTTGCACAGACATTCGTGTGCAGCACTCAAGCGTGCGTAGAACAGGTCCTTGGGTGCCTCCTTCTTCCCTAGACCCATCTGCTGCTGCTCTGTGCTCTCATCTGTTTCTTCTGCCTGAACGACTCATGAGCCTTGCTCCCAATTTTTTTTCTTTAAGACATGAAAAATGAGCTTGCGCAGGACGTGAAAAGTCCCTTGAAATCTTTCACCTTACTGTCTCTTTCTGATTTATGTATGTGGGGGGTTTAACAATGCTGAGATGGTACAGCTCTAGCGCCTTTGTCATTATTCTCCTTCGCGGAATAATTCTAGCCTATCGGGAACCACTTAGTGAACAGGATAGCTAATTATGTCCCTGTAACTAATCCTATTCAGGCACACAAGGAGGTCAGTAAATGAGGCTTGCTGGAACACTCCCTCTGAATGTAGAATCAGGGAACGGGTCATCAAAGCAGCTATATCCATGCCAGGCTTTCTCACACAGAGGCGGGCATAACGGCACGAATCAGAAACTGAAGAGGTGGTATCCGCTTTCAGGTAAATGCTCAAATGCATCCCACTGAACAGAGTGAGTGAATGCCATACCCAGCCCTAACTTTAGAAACAGATGGCACTCATCTGCTCTGCCCTGCGCTACTTCCAATGAAATGTGCAATCAGTTATGCAATTGAATGCACATCTCTGCCAGCACCTATCTGTCACCACCCCAGAGGGAAACTTGTGAATGCAGGAACAGCCCAATTGGCTCAGCCACTGGGCTTTATGACTTTATCTCTCTATTACCAGCCCCAGTGCATTTTTGTGCTTGAGGGAAGACCCACTCTCCTAGAAGAATGAAATATTTTGAGAAATATTAAAAAGGCAGAATATTATATTTCCCTAAAGGAGAAACATTTTTAAAGACAGAAAGCAGCTCCCTGCCCCCAGCAGATATTTGATACCCATTAAGAAAGACTGGGCCAGCCTATCTACAAGACAAAAGACCTTCATCTCCCAGGTGATGGGATTAAGACATGACCCTCCAGGACTTTATAGGATTAACCAATCTAGCAGCAGAGCTCACCACATGGCACAATCTCCTAAAGACATTGCATCACCCCCAGCAAACTTCAACCAAACTTATCTCAGACAGACATGACCCCACATGGCCCCATGGGAGTCTGACAACAGCCAATAGAATATGTGTTCTTGCACAGGAACAGGAAGCTCAAGTTCAAAGCCTAAGAGAAGGAATAAAAACCACTCACTCTCAACTCTATGTGGTCAGCTGCACCAGAACCACCCATGTGCTTCTGCTTCATCAATAAACCACCTTTCCAATCAGTCTCCATGTTTCCAGTGTCTTTCTCCCAGCTTGGAAATAAACCAGATGGATTTTCCTTCCAACATGCTATTAAAAAAAGAACAATGTCTCTGTAAAAAAAAAAAACAGATGTAAGGGAAGGCAGAGGGGAACCTGCAGCCCCCCACCCCACTCCATCAATGTTGCTGAACTATAGTTCACGCTTGTTCCATGGTGAAGCATGCTGGGAGTTGGAGTTCTACAAGATCTGGAAGGTGACACATTGTCCATCTTTGATGTAAAGGACATCACTTTTGTGACAGAGAAAAAAATAGTTTGCCAAATTCACTCCTGCTGAGCACCGCTCCCTAATCTTTCCATCCCTGGACAGATTTGAGGGTGGAGGTTCGTTCTCTGAGCTTGTGGGTTGGTTTCCAAACATTTCGTTACCACAAGCTTGGAGAATGAACCTCCACCCTCATCCTACACCTGAGTTACAGGTATTTGCCACCAACGCAGACTGTTTTTTTCCCCCTTAATTTCTTAATGCAGTTTCTACCTAGCTTTCTCTAACTCAAAGCCATTCCCCTATTGGAGATTTTGTTTTTCCTCTACATATGCACAGAACCAAGTGCTTCCTTGTCATAAATCAAGCAGCAGTGATTATCACTGACTGCCATTTCAGCTGGATTAGAAAGGCAACATATGAGGAGGTGGGAAGGGGTTAGGCCTTCTCTCTTCAGCTATGGTATCCTTCTGATCTCTCCTGTTGTTGCAATTATGAATGACAGAAGAAGCACCAAGAAAACTCAATGTACATACTGTTCTCCTTGCCAAGGCTATTAAATTCTCACTATTGTAAAAAAAAAAACACACACACACACAGAGGCATGTTTTCTAGCTCTCCAAGGTTCTTTACAAGCAGTCTGTCACATTTTAAAACCCGATGTAATTACGGTGGTTTCTATAGTGGATCAGCTTTTGAATTTCATTTTATAAGTTTCCCCTGCCAGAACCTCTTCAGAGATCTCGCTAATTTAGTCAGAGGACTTATATTTCACTCAACAACATTTTTCTTCCCCCGCCAAGACTTTTAAAGCAGAACTGCCAGCAACAAATGTCAACCTTTCCTTTGTCAATATTAAGAAAATTATTCACTGCATCCTTGTTGGGTTAATTTACTGTATCTATAATTGTATGAATATTGTAGTAAAAATGGAAAAAAAAGCCTTTATATTCAAACAAATATTTACTTTAGATCTTTTCATTATTCTTTTTTATTAGATGGGATATTATGATAAGATATTATTACAGTGGGATGAAATCCTAGAAGTTGACTGGTCTATATTGACAAGAAACCACAGAAGGAAGTTTCTAAATGCAGAAGTGTGTTGCTTCCTAACAGAGTTACTTCCCACACAGTCTGTCAAGCCCTTTACAGCAGCTCCCAACCAAGAAAGCAAGATTATCACGAACTTAGAGTAGGCAAGTTTAGGATAATAAGAAAGTTGTTCAGTTACAGAATCTTGGAAACTGGTATTTGTATTTGGCCCTCATTTATCAGTGAGTATGAGATGGAAGGCTGTCCCTAAAGCTTTTATCTTTTTTCTAACTGAATCTTCATTTAATGGGGTAGATGCTAATTGCTTATTTGATGCCAAAAAACGTCCATCTGTTCTTGTTCTGCAATATTTTGGAAACATCCATTTTTGTTCCTGGCTATAGAATTGCATCACAGGGGCCCTTCCTTTCTCTCTCCTATTTCCATCTCATTTGTCACAATGACAAACATTTTAAAAACAAGAAAACAATTAGATAGTTCATCTATGTAACAATTGAGCAAGGATCACACTAACAAAACACTTCCAGTTTGTGTGTGGGTATCTATGCGTGTGCATGTTGTGTATATGATGAGTGCTTTTCTATGGGCTTTTGCAGTTGAAAGTACAAAAAAGGGGGGATCCTATAGGATCATTTCTAAGAAATGCCTCTTCTTCCTTTTGTGATCCATCTTGATTCCACACGTTTTTAGGTGCATTGATGTGAACCTCACGATCCTGACTCATAACTTTAAAATTACAAAGTATGCATTTCTGGGATCCTTCTTCCATTTCTATACATTCTGAAATACTAAAAACCCTCTCTTTCTTTTAAAAGACACAATCATAGCATTTCTGTCCTATATATCTGTTGGCTAGCTTGGAGCCAGATATAATCATAACATCAGCTTATTCACTTACAATGTGGCATTGCTATAAATTCTTTGGGATTTATGGTGGCCATCGGACAGTTGGACTTTGAAGCTTAGAGATTCCCAGACAACGGCATTTCTAAATGATAGTAGGGATGGCTTGAAGTTTGCTGCACAGTATTGCTGATAGCACTGCTACCACCTGCTGGTATTTCCTGCCAACTGGTTCAGGTGGGCCTTTGCTCTTTTCCTCCTTTCTCTCTGTGCACCAGAACCATTTCAGAGCTGCTTCTGGAGAGGTATATGGCATTGAATTGGGGCTGGGTATATTGTCAGAAATGAGGTGCCAGCGGTAATGATGGAGACACTGAGATTTTCTTGAGGGAGATGGTGCTTTAGTTGAAGAAGATAACAACAACAAGCCTCAGATTTCTTCCTAAACCCCAACTATTTTATTACTACTGTTTATTGAAAACACAAAAGGAGGACACTTAGCGACTGGAAGAAGGACTTGACACTTTGGTCAGAGAGGCCCATTTGCATTTGTAGTCCACCCGGCAGCAGGATAATTTTTAGCTTTTCTGACTTTCGGTGGCTTTTAAGAATGTGGATTACCAAAGGGCATCCAGTGATCCAAGCCCTGGCAACTGATACAGCAGATGATTGACTCGAGTCACTCCTCCCTGAACCTTATGCTTGTATACCCTGTTTCCCCCAAAATAAGACATCCCCTGATAATAAGGGGATAATAAGCAGACTTTTGAGCACATGGCAATAAGGCCAAGTGCTTATTTCAAGGTTCAAAAAAATATAAGACAGGGTCTTATTTTCAGGGAAACACAGTACTGGTGACATAGTCCAACATAAATGAGCAGGTATAATGTTTGTGGAAAATACACTTAATACATTTCAAAGGGAAACATGGAATGGGATCATGGAAGTCCTATAGAAAGCCGAGCAGGCACATTTTTGGTGGCCAAGAGAGACATGTAACAAGCCGAGAGTGATATGTAACAGGTTGATGTTTCCTGAAATTGCATTCATTATTTCTGCAGCGGCCTCATTCTACTGATTTATATTCAATTGCATTATCAGCAAATAAATCATGCTATTCCCTTTTAGGATTAGGGACACTAGGCAAAGACAAAGGGAATAGAAAAGATATTAAAGGCCTGAGATAACAGCAACAAGAAACATAGCTAAGTCTAAATTACCCCTACACCTTTAGATCTCGCTATGCCTTTGTATCTTAGTAAACCCTTCCTGTTTCTACCGTGCATCATATATTGCCTTTTGTTCTCTAAACTTCTCAACCTCTTTTCTTCTGATAATTTCATCAATGTCATCAGGCACAATTACCTTGGTTTTCAATAGAGTCATTTCATTTGCAATTATTTACTCTATTTTCCTTGTCAAGTACAACTCTCTTGAAACAACTCTCTTGACACAACTTGACACAACTATCACCAGGAACCCTGGTGGCACAGTAGTTAGAGTGCAGTATTGAAGACTGACTTTGCCCACAGTCTGGAGTTTGATCCTGACTGGCTCGAGGTTGACTCAGCTTTCCATCCTTCTGGGATCAGTAAAATGAGGACCCAGATTGTTGGGGGAAATGTACTGACACTTGTAAACCTCTCAGAGAGTGCTGTAAAGCACTATGAAGTGGTATATAAGTCTAAGTGCTATTGCTATTGCTATCTTCAATACATTCATTTTCAGAGCTATACTCTTTACTGCGTCAAAAATTTACATTGCAGAGCATGACATCATTCATGGAGCCAGTTTGGTCTAGTGCAGTGTTTCTCAACCTTGGTAGCTTGAAGATGGGTGGACTTCAACTCCCAGAATCCCCCAGCCAGCGCTGCTGGCTGGGGGATTCTGGGAGTTGAAGTCCACCCATCTTCAAGCTACCAAGGTTGAGAAACACTGGTCTAGTGGTTAAGTCATCAGACTATTTTACTTCCTGCTCAGTGTTGCACTACATTTCCAAAATGCTCCCATTCTGAACTTTTGTACCCCTTCAATCACAATTCTGCTGAACAATTTTCCATAAATTAATGGAGAATTAATCTCCAGGGGATTTTGTTTTATTCTTAGTATATTTTCCTGAAATAGGGGGAAATAACAGGATTCCTCTAAGTGTCAGATATGTACAATCTTCACATGTAAGTTAAATAAATTGTGTAGTCACTCAATAAGCAAACAACACTTGTATTTTAACATTTCTCCAGTTACAACATCTATACCTGCAGCCTTATCATTTTTTAATATTGTTACAGCAGGTATGGTTTCTTTGGCACCATTCTTTTCATGGCCAGTCTCATTTATAGCATTCATTGCAGTTCTAGTTCTTGAGATATTATCATTCTCATAGAAATTTCTAAAGCAGTCCTTTATCCGTAGCTCTCAAAAAGCTACAGGTAATCCTTGAGTGACAACCACAATTGAGCTCAAAATTTCTGTTCTTATGTGAGTCATTTGTTGAGTGAATTTTGCTCCATTTTACAACCTTTCTTGGCTCAGTTGCTAAGTGAATCAATGCAATTGATAAGTTAGTAAGCCAGTTGTTAAGTGAATCTGGCTTCCCCATTGACTTTGCTTATCAGAAGATTGCAAAAGGGGATCACATGATCTTGGGACACCACAATGCTTATAAATATGAATCAGTTGCCAAGCATCTGGATTTTGGTCACATGATCATCGGGATGCAGCAAAGGTCATGACTGTGAAAAATGGTCAAAAGTTACTTTTTTCAGTGCATTGTAACTTCGAACGGTCACTAAATGAACTGTTGCAAGTTGAGGACTACCTGTACTACTTTATATGACTGGAAAAAAAGGGGTGAAACAGTGGAATTGCATTTACCTACTTGCATAAAGTTTAAAGGTATGACAAATGTCAATAAAAAAGCTAGTTATGACCCATCCTTGAAGGTATGACTGCTACCTCCTGATCATGTGATCACATCTCAGCTGCTTCACAACCGACTTGCATTTACAACTAGTTGCAGTATCCTGTAGTCGCAAAACCACAATTTGCAACTTTTTTTTTTGCTGTTTTTAGCAGAAAACAACCACAAAAAAACCCTCCCATTGTGTCTATGTTTGTGTTTGTTTAAAAAAAATATAAGATGTAATAGTAAGTATTGGCTAAGAGGAAAAAAATAGTTTCAAACTGCAAGACAACACCCAAAGTTTGAATTTGGGACGGGGTGGGGTGGGAGGCAGAGTGAATAAATCTCCTTTGTTTCTGCCCTACAAAATAAATAATAATATTATGATACAGCAATGTATTGAACTTAAACCAGAGTTGTTCCTATTGGGTATCCTCCCTGAAAAAATTAGTAAGGAAAATATTTATCTGATTATACATGTAATAATAGCTGCAAGAATTGTTTATGCTCAAAATTGGAAAGCAGAGAAAATACCTTCGGAAGAAGAAGTAATAAAAAAATTTTAGATTGTGCAGAAATGAATAGATTAACTTTGATGATTAAGGATAGGGAAGAGTCAGAATATTTTAAGAGATGGAATTATTTTTATCGTTGGTTGGAAAAGAGATATAAATGATTAACTTTGTAATTATGTATAAAAACTTGATGACTAGAATATTGTTTTAGCAATGAATTGTTATAAATGGTTTGGATAAAGATCAAGATAGAAGAAACTCATGGAAGAAGAAAAAGAACTTTGGAAGATAACATCGAGATGTCACAGGGAAAGGATGACTGATATATTAAATGTTTGTTTGTCTTAAAAATTAAAAAAGAAATAAAGAAAAAAATTCTAGCAATGGGGCAACCAGGCAGCACAGATGATCCCTAAGTCTTTCCTATTTTCAGAGCAAGGATAGCTGATTGTCTTACGCTTTTCTCTACACACAAGCCAAGAATTTATGAATTTCCTGGAGGTACCACATATGGTAGAGGTTTTTTCTTTTTTACTTGAAACAGGTGTCAGAATAATTGAATTTCCCCATCAATATTATTTTATGCCTCTTTGCAAAATCGGCAATTTGCTTTTGAAAAACACCACTCATGTCTTCTCCTTGGGTGGGCAGTTAATAAGGAATACAACAACAGTCTTGCTTTTATTCGTTCCCCTGCTTCTTTTAACTCGGATGGTCTCTACAGTATTACCAAAGGTATTCATTTGGATTTCTGAGCAGGTGTAGATAGTTTTATCATCCTGTATCATACAGTAGAACTTCTGTTCCTTTTAAACCGGCTGCCGTATTTCAGTCATGGGGATTATTATACCTATTAAATTATATTTGCCTTCCTGAACGAGAAGTTCATCTTATTTATTTCCTGTACTGTGAACATTACTGTGCAGACAACAGCTATGAACTTTATGAGCCTGCATTCTTCTTAATTTTTTATTAGATGGTTTAATAGGTCCCATTAAAGCAAAGCTCTCACTTTATTCTATAATGCATTTTACGTGAGGCAAGGTTTCTGACACACACAGGATTCCTTTTAAAGCCCTTCTGATCAGGTTTACCAGGTTTTAGCTGAGCAAAATCTCAGGCCGACAATCTATTATCCAGAAACTACAATCAACAATTCCAGAAACTGTATCCTCCATTAACATTATTTATATAGCTAGCCACCCATATCCTTTTTTCCTTTCGGAGATCAATTCCACTGACTGGGGAAAAAAAAAAAGAGCTCACTGCCTAAGGCAGGGGTGTCAAACTCAGGTCGTCACGGTGTTGTCATGTGACGTATTGGGACTTTTTCCCCCTTCGCTAAACCAGGTGGGGGCGTGACCAGCATGTGACACATCCGGCCCACAGGCTGTGAATTTGACAGCCCTGGCCTAAGGTTTCAAGTTCCGGAGCTTCTTTCCTAGAGTTTCAAAGTCCACACTGATATGGGTTTGATACAGTGGTGGGTTCCTCCTGGTTCCACCCGGTTCCGTCAAGCCAGTAGCGGTGACGATATGATGTCACCGAATCGGTTCTGTCCCCCACCCCCCGCATTATTCTTACCTTTTATTTGGCCCCACCTGCTGCCTTCTGAGTCCCAGCTGATGGGCTATAAGGAAAAAAACTGTTTAAACTCTTGCTGCGGGGCTTCAAGGGGCCACCCTACAGTTGATCAGTGGTAAAAGGCAGTTTGGTGGTAGACCGGTGCCTCCAAAAACAAATAAGTAGACCGGTGCCTGCAAAAATAAATGGGTAGACCAGTGCCTGCAAAAATACATGAGTAGACCAGTGCCTGCAAAAATAAATGGGTAGACCAGTGCCTGCAAAATTAAATGGGTAGACTGACAGCCAAATCGCTGATATTTCAGTGATTGGATGATATTGAAAGACAACAGAATCTGGCACTTGGTGCGGGAGTATGTTCTCTGTTTTCTCTCAGTATTACCGCCCGAATGAACGCCCCCAAATATCTCTCTACGCTATCCTTTGTTAAATACAGGTTGGCCTTCCTAAAGGCACGTTTTAATGTGATCCCCTCGAATGTCCTAGATAGCAGGTACTCGGGAGGTGCGAAATCCACCCACTGTTTATGTGACGGCCGATCTCCGAAATCGTTGGCTCACATCGTATTTACATGCCCCCATTATCAGGAGATAAGGTCAGAACTTATCTCTCTCGTTTGCCAAAGATTTCCTGGATTATCTGAAAATCTTAGTCTTCGCTTCTTACTCCAAGATACTAATTCTAAGATTACACTAAATTTTTTTGCTGCAGTCTTGGGATGCAAGAGCCGGGGGAAGGGATGGGCTGGACCCATTGACTGAGGTTAGCTTTATTGATCGCCAGCGGTTGAGTTCTCTGGTGGTTGTATAAAGTGCCGAAATGTGGATTTTATGCAAATTGCAATATAGTATTTTCTACCTATGTACAATTTTAATCGACTATAGTCCATATAGATTGGAGCTAAAAAATTTAAAATACATGAACTGTGAGTTTGACGGAGTGGTTTCCACCACTGAGCTTGCTGCCGTTTTGCACTTCAGTCTGGTCGTATGCCAGCTATGTGTCTTGGATGTTTTGGGTTTTTTGGTCTATGACCGCAATAAAATATGCTATGCTAATGGGTAGACTGGCACAGCTCTGCAAGCAGTTAAAAGCCTGGTAGACCAGTACCTCTGCTAAATCCTAAAGAATTGTCACATGACCATCAAGCCACAGCCACAAAATAAGCCACGCCCACCGAACCGGTAGTAAAAAAAATTAGAACCCACCCCTGGTTTGATATAATAGTGACTGCTGTTGGTAGTATCAACTTACACATTTCTGGTATCAGAATTGCATTTTATATGTGATTACATCCATGCATCAGGATCTTTGATTTCCACATCAGGGAGCATTGTGGATGCATAAACACACCAGGTGGGAGGTCAAAAGAGTGTTTCATCACTTATTTTCCCACAGGGGGTGAAATAAGAAAAAGTAGAGTTCATATTGAGCCAATGTGGTATGGTAGTTAAAGACACTGGGCTAGAAACAGAGAGACTGTGAGTTCTAGTCTTGCTTTAAGCACAAAGCCAGTCGCTTTCTCTCAGCCCTAGAAAGTAGGCAATGAGAAATCACCTCTGAAAATCTTGCCAAGAAAACTATAGGAACTTTCCCAAACATGCTTTTATTATTTCTGATATTAAAAGCCTTAACAATGCCTTTCAGTTCTTTTGTCTGCTTGAAATATTTCATAGATTTGCGACTGCACAAAAAATGAAACGTATCAGAAAAACAGCCTCTTTAACTGGATAAGAAAATCATACATGCATTCAGCGTGACTATTTGATTTGGTTCGGCCTCTGTGAACAAAAAGAAGAAGAAGAAAAAAAACAGAAAATCAAAATAATGTCATGCTTCTTACCAAAGAAGCCGCTCACACACTTGATGCTTGGGATTCAATGTTCTTTCACCTTCTTGATGCTGCATTGCTCTAAGAAGGTACTTAGGTAACTTACTTCAAATAAGAAGGAGAAAAGGATGCTAATGTCAGGTGTTTCAGGTACTGGTGGAAACTACATCACATACCACCTACTTTTTTAAAAAAAGCAAAGAAAAAAGAGAGAGAGAAAGAGAGAAAGAAAAGCAAATCAGAATAACGACAAAAAAAGAAAGAAATCATCTATCCATCGTCTCTTGTATTCTGGCTTGTATTCTGAAAGGTGTTGGGCTTCCCACAACTGAAAGTTCAATGACTTGCAAGCTGCATAAAAAGAAATATCATGAAAGGCCAGGCACGGTCACGTTTGATGTATGAATTCAACTAATTGTTTTAAATTTTCCAGAAATTTCACAATTGAAGTTTTGAACTCAATTCTCTCCAGCCACTCAAAAAAAAAAAAGAAAGAAAGAAAGAAAGAAAGAAATAGGGCTGGAAAATGTTCAAAGTGGTAGCTGGGTAATCCTGGGAAATGACACGGCTGCTTTAAAGAACTACAGAAAAAAAAATGCTATGTTCACACTCCTGTACACATTATTTTCATTATTCATTATGGCATCCGTGTGGACCCAGGGCACTTGAAAGATAAAACTGCAGGCAGAAAGTGGAGCTTAACCTCATGCTTCTCTGATTCTTCCCACCATATCCCTCCCAACAGCATTTTGTAATGGATTCCTCATTAGGCACCAGAAATAAGGGGCATCCACAGAATCCAGAAGTTTTGTCAAAATAAATACATCAGTGTTTCTCAATATCCACAACTTTAAGAGGTGTGGACTTCAACTCCCAGAATTCCTCAGGCAGCAGAGCTGGCTGAGGAATTCTGGGAGCTGAAGTCCACACATCCTAAAGATGCTGAGGTTGACAAAGTCTGGGGTAGATGAATGGCATGAGACTGCAACACCAGCTCTGCATAGCTGGATGTGCCCTCACGAAGAGATTACAAAAGGGCAGACATTTGCCTTGTGATGTCACAATTTCATTTTTATTGCATTTTTTTAATTGTGCCTACATGTTGTTGAATACACGTAGGAAAGTAAGGACATAAGATTTAGTTGTGAATACAAAAGGATTAAAGGATGTCACAACATATGAATTAGTATATTCCTGGTATGCGTGATGGTTAAATTCATAGTTTTGCTATAGCTGCAAATTATGCTCCAGTGAATAGTGATAGTGGAAGAATAAGAGATGAGTTTGGAGAAAAAAAATATGCAATATTCTGCACGTATGCAATCCATCAGGGTAAAATCTACAAAGTAACATGAACCAATGAATGGGAACAAGTTGACGATGTAGAGAGAGAGAAAAATATAGGGCCATTCAGAGACCTAAGAATGAATAAGAATGTTGGCTGATATGTATCGGCTTAAAAAAAGATCTGTTTATTTCAAATATGTAATTTAAGTCTATCCACATGTATACATGGCAGAGGACTGAATATATAAGTCTAAAAGCTTGACTGATTTGATTATTTATGAAGATAAATTGAAAACTCTAAAAGCGGATGTTGCTAGTGTCAAGAGTGAATCTTGGGAACCGATGGACATGGTAGGAAAGGAAAAAGTCAAAGTAAAATAACTGCTGGCAAAGAAGAAAGAACAATCCCCCAGCAGAGTGAACAGAAAGTGGGTATAAGGAAAGAGGATATAGAAGCCACTTGGAACTGCTTCCAAAGAATTACATTCCAGCCTGCCAGAGAAATGTTTGGATTTACACTAATGGGAAGTATGAAAAAAGATGCTTAGTGGAAGAATGAAGAGAAGGGGGTTGTTGAGGGAGAAAATACATATTTGTAGACCAGCTTAGAAGGATGCTGTTTCATTATATAAAGAGAAAGGCAGAAAAAAAAACAAATAAATGAAAACCTACAGGGGGATTAGTTGATTAAGGGTTCCTGAGAAAACGTTTGACAGAACTCTGATGAAAAGGGTAGGAGAAGTGAAGAGTGAGCAAAATCTGGGAGACGCCGTTCAGCTTTGCGATAGGTGGCCTGTGTACAGCTTAAGATTTATGCTCTCCAAAAGGTCATTGAGAAATGTTTCCGTATGAGAAAGGAAGTATGTTGAATTAGAGAAAGGGTATGATAAAGTGAACAGGTTTGAATTGCAGAATGTTTTATGTAACGAGTTGAAGGGTGGTTGCTGAATATAAGAATAGAATATGATAGAACTAAAGCATGTGGGAGAAAGCTTCCTGAAAGATTCAGCATTAAAGAGGAAGTCAAGGATGTAACATATCCCCTCAGTTTTTAAATGCATTTAGGGATAAGTTTAAATAAGGATTACATGTGCTGTTCTGAACTGAGAAGGTGTGTCCTATTACCAAATAATTTGCAGCAAATGTGAAATAGATAGAATCAAAGGTGGGTTTCAGCAGATTATGACCAGTTCTGGAAAAACGGTAGCGGAAATTTTGAGTGGTTCGGAGAACCGATAAATATCACCTCTGACTGGCCCCACCCTCATCTCTTCTCTGCCTCCCGAGTCCCAGCTAATCGGGAGGAAATGGGGATTTTGCAGTAACCTTCCCCTGGAGTGGGGTGGGAATGAAGATTTTACAGTATCCTTCCCCTGCCATGCCCACCAAGCCACGTCCACCAAGCCACACCCACAGAATCGGTAGTAAAAAAATTTGAAACCCACCACTGGATAGAATGGTGCAATTAAAAAGGTGGATCTGAAAAAAATGATGCCTCCAGGACCAAGTAAGGGAAAACAAACAATTCAATGTTATATTAAGATAGCAGAAAACTAGATTATGTAGATCAGGGGTGTCAAACTGGCAGCCTGCGGGCCGGATATGTCATGCACAGGCCACGCCTACCCCAGCTTTGTGAAGGGGGAAAACATCACAAAATGTCACGTGACAGCAATGTGACGCAGCAAGTTTGACACCTGTGATATAGATGAACTTCTGAACTTTGGGAGAATGTTTTCTAAAGATGAGGAAATGGATGCTGGTAGAATAGTAGCTGGTAGTACCATATGTTTGTGGGGGGAAAAGCAAAAATGGCTCTGTACAAGAGCATGTTTCTACTGCTTTTCTTATATAGTGAAGTGAAGTTGGATACATTAAGAGAAACATGGAAGTAAATTAAATGAGCTGTATTGGGAACAGGGATTTAAGAACTGCACCTGTGGTCAAGCAACATGTGGAGTCAAGAATGAATAGACATCATGGTCGTCCACTGAGGGCGGGTGTGGTAGACAATAAAATGAGTGTTATGGTGCAACTCCTGTTGTATGTACACTATATCATGGCACACATAAGGTGTGAAGTCTGCATCATGATGCACGTGAGCTGTGGAGCTTGCATGAATTTATGATACAGGCAGTCCTTGACTTTCAGCCCCTTGTTTAGCAAATGTTCAAAGTTACAACGGCACTGAAAAAAGTGACTTATGACCGGTTTTCACGCTTACAACCACTGCAGCATTCCTGTACTCATGTGATCAACATTTGGACACTTGGCAACTGGCATGTTTTTATGACAGTTCCGCTGTCCTGGAGTCATGTGATCAAAATGTGTAACTTTCCCAGACAGCATCCGACAAGCAAAGTCCATGAGGGAAGCCAGATTTCCTTAATGACAGCACGATTCGCTTAACAACTGTGGCAAAAAGGTTGTAAAACAGGGCAAAACTCACTTAACAACTGCCTTCCTTAGCAATGGAAATTATAGCCTCAATTGTGATTGCAAGTCAAGAGCTACCCTATACTTGTTTTATCATTCGGACAAAACTGTCAGCTTCTGAGATCACCAATGAAGGATACCGATTAAAATTGGATTGAAAACAAAAGTGAAGCTAGTACAAAAGAAGTCCGCCGAAAATATTTGATCCTATAGAAAGAATGAATGGAATTGGATTGTGAAACAAATATATGAGAAATCAATTGATAGGACGAGAGGAAAGAAAAAAACAGAGAAAGTCAAGGCTAGTGCAGATGATTAATTCCAAAGAGAGGTAAGATATGAGCTGTTTAAAGAACAAAAGACAAAACTGTATATTATGTAGTGCATTGGATGTGATAAAGAGTCAAGGATGGTTTGCAAGGACAAATAGAAAGTATGACAGCATTGAGGTAAACTAGTTTACCTCCTTTCTTGTTAAATATTCAGATTAAGGAGTGAAGCCAGTGAATAAAGGCTTCACTCAAGTCTGCCAGTAAGGTGGGAAAAACAGTTCATTCCTATTGGCTGAGCTGGCTGATGGCGATCTGTCAGCCAGATTCTTTGCTGGACTTGTTTGTAATAATAAAGAGCATTGCATCAGATCTCTCTCTGTCTCTTCCATCCGCTTACTATCTAACATTTCTCTTTTCTTATCTCTACTTTCAGTTTCCTTGGCTAACTCGTTTTCTGCACAGGACACAACACTGCCTAAAACAGTGTGATGGGTGTGGAATTTATATGTGTATCAGTGGTGGGTTGCCCCCGGTTCGGATCAGTTCGCAAGAACCGGTAGTAAAACCGGCGGGAGGCCCCACCCACAGCCCGGGATGTCGTCATCAGCCATCTGCACATGCGCAGAAACATCTGCACATGCGCATTAGCAAGGTGCGTGCATGAGCCCGTTGCGAACCAGGTAGTAAAGGTAAGTAGAACCCACCCCGATGTGTATATACAGGTAGTCCTCAACGTACGACCACAATTGAGCCCAACATTTTTGTCGCTAAGCAAGACAGTGGTTAAGTGAGTTTTGCTGCATTTAACAATCTTTCTTGCCAGAGTTGTTAAGCGAATCGCCACAGTTCTTAAGTTAGTAACACTGTTGTTAAGTGAATTTGGCTTCCCCCATTGACTTTGCTTGTCAGAAAGCCTCAAAAAGGGGGGGGTCACATGACACCCCCCTCCTCCGCGCACTGCAACCGTCATAAATATGAACCAGTTGCCAAGCATCTGAATTTTGAACACGTGATGGTTGTAAGTGTGAAAAATGGTCATAGGTCACTTTTTTTCAGTGTCGTTGTAATTTTGAACGGTCACTAAATGAACTGTTGTATGTTGAGGACTACCTGTATTGGCACAAATATACTGTTTTTAAAAAAATGGAGAAAGAGACAGAGCTATAACAATTAAATGATCTTTAAAATTTACTCAACAGGATCCAAAAACACATACTACACGTCAAATGACACAGCAACCACGTAACATTGCATTCACTGGTAGAATTGAAATACAGTAAGGTTTACACAGAACAGTGTAGTACTTCTATGGTAATTTGGCTTGTAATTTATAATGAAAGTTCATTTTGGATTAGGAGTTACCTGCCTGGAGGCAGGCCAACTTCCCCATTAACTGCCTTCTTTCTTCCAAGGTGAGACAATGATAGATTCTCCGTAGAAACAAAACATATGCACTAATTCAATGGTGGAATAGCTGAGGTCATCTGGAGGCCATTGTAGTGTAAACATTACAGTGAGAATGTGTAGCATATGTGGTAAAGTGTTGATGAACAAATGTAATCAGAACTGGGTGAAAAAAACTGGAAGGTACAACATTGAATTAATTCAGTAAGTGAAAACACGGAATAATTTTAAAAATTGAATAATCTTCAGGCAAATCATTTATTTTATCCATGTTCGTTGTTCTTCCATATTGTTTTGAAAGCAAGGTATGAGCTTTAATACAAATAATTTTGTAACAAAATTCTTAGCACCATTTGGCATATTAGGAAAGAGTTTTATTTTGTGAGCACTAGTTAATATTCTATGGTTTATAAAATACCATCTTTAAAACATTTGGAATGAGTAGCTGCCCATGGGCCGGGAACACTTTAATTTGACTTTAGTGACGTACAGTGAAGAAAACTATGCTGTGCTAAGTTCCTGTTTTAGATAGTACAGATAGTCCTCAACGTATGACTGTAATTGAGCCTGAAAGTGTGGTTGTGAGTCATGCTGGTTGTTAAGCGGATCACCACTTGATCAACCTGATTTTATAACATTTTGCAGCAGTCATTAAATGAACATAGGAGTCATAAAGCAAATGCCGCAGTCAATATGTGAACCCATTGTTCACATTGGGTGTTTTTTTGCCAGAAACGGGATGTAAACCAGTTTCCAGGGGAAAAGATTGTAAATCATTGTCATATGACTGCAGGATGCTGCAAATGGCCATAAATGTGAACTGATTGCTGATTGTCCACATGAGCATGGGGAGCAGCTGTCATAAGTTTGAATCTGGGTTGTAAGAAACTTTTTTGGGGTCTGTTGTAATTTTAAACAATTGCTAAGTGAACGTTCATTAAGTGAGGATGACCTGTAGTATGGGTCAGCAGAGATCTGGGTTAATATACTGTATTTTTTGGAGTATAAGACGCACCTTTCCCCCCCCCAAAAAAGAGAGTAAAAATTTGGGTGCGTCTTATACAACGAATGTAGCCCCGCCCAGCTTCTGAAATGGAGGCTTCAGAGGCTGAAAAGGGGCTGAAACTGAGGTTTCAGAGGCTGTAAAAAAAGCCTCAAAAAAGAGGCTTCAAAGGCTGAAAATAGGCTCTGAAACGGAGGCTTCAGAGGCTGAAAAAAAAGCCGCTCAAACAGAGGCTTCAGACTTCAGAGGCTGAAAAAAGCCTCTCAAATGGAGGTTTCAGAGGCTGAAAAAAAAGCAAGGCCAACCAACGAACCGGTGGCTAAAGTTCACCTCTGGGAATAGCTGATTGGGGGTATTCCGGCCAATCAGCTTTTTTCTCCTGTTTTTTTCATTTGTGATCATTGTAGCATCCCCATCATCACATGATCAAAATTTGGACGCTTGACTACTGGCATGTATTTATGAGAGTTGCAGTGTCCCAAGGTCATGAGATCACTTTTATGACCTTCTGACAAGCAAAGTCAATGGGGAAGCCAGATTCACTTTACATATATTGAGAACTTAACAATTGCAGTGATTCACTTAGTAATTGTGGTAAGGAAAGTCGTAAAATGGAGCCAAACTCACCCTACAACTTTCTTGCATAGCAATGGAAATTTTGGGCTTCCTTGTAGTTGTAAGTCGAGGACTATTGTACTTGGCCCTTGGAAGCTTAGCCTCAGTAAAAAAAAAATAAAAAAAAATAAAAGCATCCTGTGAAGGTGGAATGGATCTAGATGGGCAGGGGATGAAAAGTATGGCTCAGACTGATATTGAATATATTGTCTAGAAAAGGGTTTGTCAATCTTGGCGATGTTAAGATATGTAGACTTCAACTCCCAGAACTCCTCAGGCAGCATGGCTGATTGGGGAATTCTGGGAGTTGAAGTCCATGTATCTTAAAGTTTGTCTGAAATGGTATAGGGCAGGGCTGTCAAACTCCCAGCCTGTGGGCCGGATGTGTCACATGCTAGCCATGCCCTTGCCCGGTTTAGCGAAGGCGGAAAAAGTCCCGATACATCACAAGATGCCACCGTGACAACATGAGTTTGACACCCCTGATATAGGGTTTTTTGCCTAAGCAAGAGGTTGGATTAGAAAACCTCCAAGGCTTCTTCTAATTCTGTTATTCTATTCTTGTCAAAGTTGCTAAGCTTGAGAAACATTGGCCCAGAGCAGGAAGGGTATTGGATTCTCATCTGTAGTTTTAGAACTCTAGATACCTGTTCTTGTAATTTTGTTTTTTAATTATTAAGTTAGAGAATACTGTGTATGTTGTACATTGGCTTGTTCGGGCTTAGAACCTAAGTATGGTCAGATCTCGTTAGTACTTCAGACACATTAACAAAGGCCCATCTCTCTGGAAAAAAAAAGGCTCTAATGCTGGAAAAGGTAGAAGGCAAGAGAAGAAGAGGATGACCAGCAGATGGACAAAGTGGATGGACTGAGTAACAATGGTGATGAATGTCCCGTTGAAAGATTCGGATTGAATTCGGGTTGAAAAAACGGGTTAAAGGCAGATTATCATAGAGAAAATCCAGCTGTATGTGGTTGCTAGGAGTAGAAAATGACTTAATGGCACACATTCAATCAATCAGTCAATCAATTAATCACTAGACTAGGAAACATCCTGGAAGAAGGCAGTGACAAAACCAGGTCTGTTTGTAGCCAAGAAAATTCTGTGAACGCATCCATGGAATTATCCAAAATCATGTTCAGCACATTGGGGAAGCTTTATTTTCATTGCTTGAAATCATCCTAAAGTGAGATTGTTTCCTTGTTGTTTTGATAAAAATGCCATTCTATGAATGCAGCATCATTACTGACTTTCTGTAGGAGGGAGCAAATGAGCAATTAGAGGAATAATACACCTACACAGCGTGGTCACATTCCTTTCACGAGCAGCAACAGAAATTCTCAACGGCTGACCATTATTCTGCTGATGTGAGAGACCGTGAAAAGCAAGGAATGAGACGTTTGAATGTTTATCTCAAAGGAAGCTTCTCAGTTCAGCTGCAGAGAGATAGGAGAAAAAGCATTTCAAAGAGACTTTGCCTCAATTAACTCTATATAACGGAGGCTAAGAATGTCCTCCCACAGATTTCAAGATTTTGTATTTACCACAGACTAGCATTCAAGCTGTTCCTGCATTCCATCATTGGAACTCCTCTTGCTCCTGATAGATGGCTATCAATAGGTTGCAAAGGAAACAGCCAAGCTTTAGGATGAGAGCCATGTTGCTTATCCAAAATTCCATTACCACTTTGAACGAAAAGAGCTGTGGTGGCGCAGTGGTTAGAATGCAACACTGCAGGCTAACTCTGCTCACTGCCAAGAGTTTGATCCTGACAGGCTCAAGGTTGACTCAGCCTTCCATTCTTCCAAGATCAGTAAAATGAGGACCCAAATTGTTGGGGGCAATACGCTGACTCTGGAAACTGCTTAGACAAGGTTGTAAAACACTACGAAGCGGTATATAAGTCTAAGTGCCATTGCTAAGTGCAATTGAGAAAGGAATTCTGGGCAAATAATCTGGCAGTTACTGGGTCATATTCCCTTAACGAATTCAGAGATATTTTATGAGAAGAGTCCTCCATTCCTCTACCCGCAATAAAATACCTTATGCCACCAGACTTCAAATTTTGGGCTTAGACAACTTAGAACTACACCATCTTCAGTCTAAGTGGAGTACATAAAATTATCTGCCACAATGTCCTATCTGTCAATGACTACTTCAGCCTTAACCACAACAATACACGAGCAAATAATAGATACAAACTCAAGGTAAATCGCTCTAAACTCGATTGCAAAAAATATGACTTCAGCAACAGAGTGGTCAATGCCTGGAATGCACTACCTGACTCTGTGATTTCTTCCTCAAACCCCCAAAACTTTAACCTTAGACTGTCTACTGTTGACCTCACCCCATTCCTAAGAGGTCTGTAAGGGGCGTGCATAAGTGCACCAGCGTGCCTACCGTCCCTGTCCTCATATTCCTTTTTACTCTTACTCTTTTCATGTATTCAAATTATGTTTATACTTTTACCTGTTATCTTATGTATGCTTGATAAATAAATAAATAAA
The DNA here is from genome assembly GCF_059756535.1 of Pantherophis guttatus. Taxonomy (NCBI): domain Eukaryota; kingdom Metazoa; phylum Chordata; class Lepidosauria; order Squamata; family Colubridae; genus Pantherophis; species Pantherophis guttatus. Next base: position 202,633,018 of record NC_142063.1, on the reverse strand, counting down.
TAAATAAATAAATAAATAAATAAATAAATAAATAAATAAATAAATTTAAGCTTTTAAATTAGGCTCAGCAATTGACTATTTAAATGAGCCGGTCCATGTTCACATTGTACAGGAATTCTTAATTTGCAGCTAAGATTGAAGTAATTCATACAATCAGTTCTAGGCAAGGGTCAGTTTCCAGATAAGTTTTCACAGCTTTACATATAGGGCAAGGCACACAAGTGGATTGTTATGGGAGATTCTTCTTCCAGCAGTGAATTGAAATTAGCTAGATAGTTAAATCCCAAATCTTCTAGCCCTGCCTGAGCAAGACTAGCACCAATTAAACTGGATCCCAGTTCTAAGGTAATCAATTCCTGAGTAGGCCAGGCTGTAACAAGGGATTTCCCACACAACAAACCTTCGTCTACCTCCCTGCCTTCTGGAAGTGGCAATCCTGTGAGCTTGGAGGGAGGGGGTTTCTGGATCAGAATAATGGTTTTCCAGGACAGAATCAAGAGCAGGGATCCACAATTCTGCTTTAGTATTCGTTCTGTGATTTCACCCCTCAGTGTCACTTCTAATAAGGGCTTCATTTTCTAAGATTTTTTAGGGAGGACCTGTGACCTTTGAGCTCAAACAATGTTCAATCCCTGCAGGGCATTCTGAAGTCGTTAAAATAATGACGCAGTAATCAATTTTGTTGCTGAACAGACGGCGATGATGATGTTTTAATTGGAAACATATATTAATAGAAACAAACACCCCATCGTTCTTACTTTACTATTTCATTTCCATATAGTTTGTTTTTCCAGTTATACCCTGTTGATACAACACAAATGATTTCATTTTATAGTTATTTATAATTACAGTCGTCCCATCCCCCCCCTGGTTCTTCCTTCCACTTTCTTTTCATCCATTCATTTGGTATTATTCTGAATTCCCTGGCCATCAACTTCTCTCTTTTTGTGAAAAACAAGGGGAAACGTCTTATCCACAGGATACACATCGACCTCTATTTCCCTCTCTGCCCCACCCACATATTTCAATACAGTCTCTCCTTTTATCCCTGGTAAATTACTGTTGAGAGAATCATTCTTGAAAGTTATATTGTTCAGTTTTTATTGGTATGCATTTTGTGGAAAAATACATAAAGAACAGAGGAACTAGAGCAATTTGCTCCCATACAACAGTGCCTAAAAATCAATGCCAGGACACAAGACTGAAAATAAAATAGAGTGTAATCTGGGCTTGGAAACCTCCATCAAGGGATTCAGGGGGGCTGCAGGACCATGCCACGCACACACAAAGAGTTGTGTTCCTGTCTGAAATGGCTTCTGGCTCTGCTCATGTACGAGTTTTTCACCTGACTGGTTTTTCAATGAAACTCCTGAGTGCCCAGATGATTCGTACTGATCAGCATAAGCGACTTTAGTGCATCATACCTTTGCCTGTGAAATTGCTAAAGACTGTCGGGAGCCAGCTGGCTTTTCCGATAGGATGACAGCTTGTCACTTTGGAGAAAAGACTGAATTGTTCTGGCCTGACAAAAGCTATTTAATTATAAAATATATATTCTTTAAAAATGGAGCTGAGAGTCCAGGTATGAGCTACATTGTAGGCTGTTGAAATAATGTTCAAAATAGCTACCTGTATAGCAGATGGCAGACCTAGCTGACTTCAGCTGAGATATGTATGTATGTATGTACGTACTAGACAAAGACCAGAAGACAGCAGTGGTGATAGATATAGTGGCGCCAAGTGACAGCAACATCAGGAAGAAGGAGTATGGAAAGAAGAAATACTAGGGCCTGAAGCAGGAACTGGAGAGGATGTGGAAAGTAAAGGCCAAAGTGGTCCCAATAGGGGTAGGAGCACTCAGGGCTCCTTAGGGAGTGTCTCCAACAGGTCCCAGGAACGACATCAGAGCTCTCTGTCCAGAAGATTGTAGTGCTATGAACAACTAAGATATTCTGGGCTTTTTTCTTTTCTGGTAGCCAGCAAGCTCTTCCTGCTAGGTGGGAGACTTATATAGATCTATATAAATCTCCCACCTAGCAGGAAGAACTTGCTGGCTACCAGAAAAGAAAAAAGCCCAGAATCGAATGGATGTGATTCTACTGAGCTGGGGCTGCAGAAAAACCTTGGTTACGTAGGGAAAACCTGGCTAGAGGAAAAACACACATAAACCCTAGGTCTTTGGTTATTCGGGTCTTCTCCCACGTAATATTGGAAGTGTCTTGGCGACGTTTCGACGATTCGTCATCTTCAGGCTGGTGTTCTCGGCTTCGTGCTTCCTGGAAGCACGAAGCCGAGAACACCAGCCTGAAGATGACGAATGAGACTTCGTCGAAACGTCGCCAAGACACTTCCAATATTACGTGGGAGAAGACCCGAATAACCAAAGACCTACATACAAACACCCACGAAAATCTGAGAAAACATATATATATATATATATATATATATATATATATATATATATATATATATATATATATATATATACACACACACACACATATACATATACATATACATATACATACACATACACATACATATACATATACATATACATACATATACATATACATATATGTTACAGCAAAAGACCCTTCACATAAGCCTGATGATGGCAGATGAGATTCTGTCGAAACGTCGCTTCTACCCTTTTAGGGATATGTTCACAATTACACAGGAAGAAACCCAAAATATTAACTGTACACACATATATACTCGTGAAAACTTACATACATACATACATACATACATACATACATATATATATATATATCTCCATTTCTGTATTTTTGCCAAGAAAGCATATTGAGGGCCACCCAGAACAGATTTTGTAATATTTGAAATGTGGTTTTGTAGCACTGTTGCACTGGCTAACTGAAACAGGTTTGCTTGTATTTTAAATTTACTTCTTCAAATGTATTGATAATAATTTGCCGTAAGCTTTAACCTTCCAAAAAAAGAAAAAAAAAGCCAAGCCTCTCTTTCAGAAACCAGGGCTGGCAGGAGAGAATTTGATATGTTGTAGTTAACAGTTTCATGTTCAACTGTTCTCAAGCTTCCAGGAACAGAGCAAATAGTCAAGCCCAACTTTGGGAAGCACAGAGAACGTATCTTACCCATACCTGTTTTGATGGTTTTCCTTTGCCAATGTTTCTTTTACTTTTATTCAGAATACAATGCTCTTTTCTGTGACTATGCTCACATATTATTGGATCCTTTAATTCCTATGATGTAAGTGGACAGACGACTACTTCTAAACCAGGAGTGTCAAACTCATGACGTCATGGCAGCGTCATGTGATGTATTGGGATTTTTTTTCCCCCTACGCTAAACCGGGCACGGGCATGGCCAGCATGTGACACATCCGGCCCATGCACTGGGAGTTTGACAGCCCTGTTCTAAACCAATCAACTTTTACTTTGAAGTTCCTTGTTGTGCTAACTATAAGAGTAAATGTAATCCATTTTTCCAGATTCCCCCTTTTCATAGAGAGACCCTAGTTTATCAGAGTTCTCTAATAAATTGCTTTTAATTGATTTTTCCGACTCGGTTGCTTTTTGGAAAAGGTAATCTGAGGCAGAAGCTAAAGCCAGATTTAATCATCACTATGTAAATCAACAGGAGCTCACTCTTTCAAGAGACTTGAATTACAGACACATAGTTTGGTCTGCTTTAAAGGCTAGTAAAAATTGGGGCATCTTCCAAGCATTGGAATGAGTGATGAATTGATATGAAGCGTCCCAGCCTGCTTCATATATGAGTTCTGCATGCCACTAATCAGAATCCACAAAGGGATTCATCTTGACATTTCAGAAATTAATAGCTGGAGAAAGTACCATTTGAATCAATCCAAATTCTTTGCATTTTTACACTGTAAACTTTTTATTCTGGTTTGTGTGTGTACATTTACACTTTTCTCTTTTGAACATATTTTCTTAGTTATACTGTCAACATTCTCAGTTTTGAGCCATTAATTTAATTCATGTAACAAAGCAGAGAGAGTTTAGGCAAATCTGCAGCATATACCGTATTTAGACATCTAAAAATGTTATATGTTAGTCAGGAAGGAGAAGTAAAAAAATGGCAACAGGTTGCTAATTGGATAGGTTGAAATTGTTAAGGTTGAAGTTGAGGTTTCTTAAGGAAGTGGGGGGAAAAGACAAAAGTAACATAATAAGATGCAATGACAAGGGTGGGCAATTAAGAAAAAAATGAGGCTGAGCTGAGTTTAAATGGAAGAGTTACCCCAAGTAAATCTGCTGCCTGAGATAAACACTTAGAGTCTTCAGCTACAGTTATCACTAAATTGCCATTAAATTATGCCCAACATTTTGCTTTTTCACCCAATAGCAAATCCACATATAAACTGGACTCACATTTTATAATTCTCTATGGTTTGCTGATAAGCCACTATTGGCTGGATGAATGAACTGTAGGCTATAAATAATAGTTTGCAAACCTTAAAGGCTAGATTTTCATAGCTGCCAAGCCAAACTAAGCAAGCAGTATTTTTAATTCACTTCTTTGAATAGACATAATTTAGGAACTTTGACTTTGAAGGGACGGGCAATAGAAACTTTCCTTAAACAAAGATGATCAGTTGGGTCTGATCAGCGCCTTATGATTGGCAGTCACAGAAAAGGTGGGACATACCAGTGGTCTGGAGGAAATGGGTCATGAGCTTTCTCAAATTTTGCAGGATTATCTGAACCTCTTGTTGAAAATCTAATTTGACACTGCAAACTTGGAGGGGAGTGAGACGATGAGAGAAGCAACAAGGAAGAAACTGATCACAAAGGTCTTGTCATGTCTGCAGAGGTGAAGAAACTAAGGCAGGTACCCCAATCAGGTGTAAAAGCTACCAGGTAGGACAGCCCTTGAAAACAATCTGAGAGAGGACGAGTTTATATATAGAATTATCTACTGGCACTAATAATTCTCCTTTCTCTAGACTAACTGAGTTTCGGGCAAACAGTAGAAAAGCTAAAACAAGAAAAATGGCATGTCTTTGTTTTTCCAGACCACCTAGTAAAGACTTGTTTTGACCCCCACATTTCTGCCGTCTGTGACTGGAGAGCCCCTTGCTATCAAATTGGCAACACAATTCTTCAGTAAATTAATTCAAGCAGATGTCCTTTTTCCATAACTGTCATATTATCATGTGGGGGGAAAAAAGTCTACACAACCCACTCAGAAGCTGACCCCCCCAAACCTACACAGAGCATGAGTGGGGATGAAGGAAAGCAGTGAAATTTCAGAAAAGTTCATAAAAGGAAAACTGTAGATGGACTCTATTCAGGCAGGCCCTCTCTGTGAAGTCTGCAAAGCTGGAAAAAGGAACAGAACAGCGGCAACTGATTTTGTTATCCCTCCCTAAGTGTGAAAGTCGCCAAAGGCAATGAGATCAATAAAGCGGAGAGCTGAAAAGGAAGAGTGCGATAGAAGGAGGAAGGGAAGGATCTAGAAAAATTCCTTCACAAGTAAAGCTTACTAAGAAATGGTGCCATCAGATCTGTGAAGAAAACCAAAGATTGCTAAGCAGTGTTTAAGTGGAACCTGGTTTTGGGTGATGTGAGTTATTCTGCGGAGCAAAAGGTGTGGTAAACAAGAGAAATTACTGGACAGTCCCAGGTTTATCACTTTGAGGTGGCCTGAGCTCTACTGTTTGATTTCATTTCTCTCCTCTTTCTTCTACTTCCCTTTTTGAGACAATTGTCCTGCTTAAAGAATTGTGCCACCTTTGTATAATCAAATATGAATTTGACTTACAAGTTCAGAAAATACTAATTTCACAAAGAAATGGGACAAAAAGACGTTATTTTGTGTGTTATTTTGAGAGAAAAGGAAGGGACAGCAAGAGGGGCAACAAACAGGCCAAGTTTAAGGGAATCTTCCCCAAGCTTTCCTTTCCTCCCTCAGAATTTTCCTCCAAATTCTCTACTGAATCTCCTTCTTACTGCTGGTCCCTTCTCTGTAAAACCTCTTATGGCTGTTGCTGTCAATTCCTAGAGCTCAGTGAGAAGCTGCCAGTTGCTTCAGCTTATTACGGTTATTGGAAGAGAAACAAAGAAACAGTTTCTTAAAAAAACTGATTTAGGAACGTTTGGAGAGAGGATGTTCCCCCCTGGGACCTGGGAACATGCCCCTAGTACAAGAGCAAGGCAGGATATGAATGAATGAATGAATGAATGAATGAATGAATGAATGAATGAATGAATGAATGAATGCATGCATGCATGCATGCATACATACATACATACATACATACATACATACATACATACATACATACCAGGGATGGGTTCTACTTACATTTACTACTGGTTCGCAATGGGATCGTGTTGTGAACCGGTAGTATATAGCCCAATAAAAATATCATTCTGATTAAGCGCATATTTGTTTTATGTTTTATAGCTGAGATTCTTCTTACCTTAGAGCGACTCTTCTCAGTTTGGATGACCTCCAGATCTGCCAACTTCTTTGAATCCCAGAATTGCTCAGTCTCCTTTTAGATTTATGTCTGTTTCAGTTTAACCTTTTGGCTGGTGCAAGAGAATAATATATATATACCCATCCATTTTTCCTGAATTGGGACTATCAAAAATTTCTGATTATGGTGGCACTACAAGGTATTGGGTGTTTGCAAATCCATTTTGCTGTGTGAAAGGAAGGACAGTCCATCGCACAGTCTAATAAAGGTCTGGCTTAGATCAGAATATTAAATCTGACTATACAACTATAGATCAAAACATCCAAGAATTCCCCTTTAGATATTGCATTACAGTGCATTTGCATCTTTCTTTTTTCTTTGGGGGAAAAAATGTGTTGGGCTTGAGCTGGTAATCAAGATAGAATTCTATCATACAAGACTGTACTAAGTTTGCTTCAGAGAAATATTGCATTACAAAGTAGGTCTCTTGATGCCAGAGGCATTTCCACTTATATAAAAACAGTTATAAAATCAGATTAGTAGGTTTATGCTATGATCTCAGGGTTTTGCTGCTGGATTATCTCAAGCTGGTTTTAAGAACTATCGGTCCGATCACAAAAATATCAAAGTTGGTAACAGCAGCCTTATCTGTCTCCCTTAGAAGACCAGAAGCAACAGACACAATTGAGATTTTAGTGCATAAGATAATGAGTGCAGCCTTTCCTATTTCAGCAGGGAAAGATAAATTTCGAAGGCAGGAGCAGGAGAAGCTGCATCTTCCATTGAATATCCCTCCTAGGGATATTCAATTATAGGTAATCCTTGATTTATGACCACTCATTTAACAATCATTCAAAGTTATGGCAGACTTTAAAAAAGCCATCCTCAAAGTTTTGAATATTGCCTCCCCCACCCCCCGGTCATATGATCCAGTGGTGGGTTCCTCCCGGTTCGGTCTGGTTTGGCCGAGCCAGTAGCAGTGACGATATGATGTCACCGAACCGGTTCTCCCCCCCTGCCCTCCCACCCCCCAACGTTATTCTTACCTTTTATTTGGTCCCACCCCCAATCTATTGCTGCCTCCTGAGTCCCAGCTGATGACTAGAGGGAAGAAAACTGTTTAAACTCTTGCCGCGGGGCTTCAAAGGGCCATTCTACAGCTGATCAGTGTTAAAAGCAAACAAATGAGTCGGGTCGTAAGTGCGAGGACTGGTCGTAAGCGCGAGGACCTTCCAGAAATGACTCTGACCACCTAGCCACACCCACCTAGTCACATGACCTCCAAGCCACACCCACAAAATAAGCCACGCCCACAGAACCGGTAGTAAAAAAAATTAGAACCCACCCCTGATATGATCACATTTCAGGGGCTTGGCAACCAGCCTGCATTCATGACCTGTTGCGATGTCCTGGATTCACCGAGCAACTACATGATTTGCTTAACAACCATGTGATTTGATCAACAATCATGGCGACTCACTTTATGTGTCTTGTAAAAACGGTTGTAAAATTGAGCCTGATCCTGCAGCACCTCAACTTACAAGTGCAACAACTTACAGCCAAAATTCCAGCCCAACTGTGGTTATAAGTCAAGGACTACATGTACATTCAATCTGGGTTAGTTTCGTATATAAACAATCCTGTCAGAGATCTATGACTTCAAAGTTCTCACCATCGCAGTTTCCCCGCAGTCACATAATGCACACGGTCACTCACGCCCTCGTCACCTCCCGTCTGGACTATTGTAATGCTCTCTACATGGGGCTCCCCTTGAAGAGCACTCGGAGGCTCCAACTGGTCCAGAATGCGGCCGCCCGGGTGGTTATGGGCGCACCTCGTTACGCCCATGTAACACCTCTCCTGCGCGAGCTGCACTGGCTCCCAGTGGTCTTCCGAGTGCAATTCAAGGTGTTGGTCACCACCTTTAAAGCGCTCCATAGCATAGGAGCAGGATATCTATGGGACCGCCTTCTGCCACCAACAGCCTCCCGCCAACCAGTTCGCTCCCACAGAGAGGGACTCCTCAGGGTACCATTGGCCAAGTTATGTCAGCTGGCAACACCAAGGAAGAGAGCCTTCTCTGTCGGAGCTCCTGCCCTTTGGAATGAATTGCCCCCGGATATTCATAACATCTCTGACCTCCGGGTCTTTCGCTCTGCCCTCAAGACCCTACTGTTCCGGCAAGCGGGGCTGTCTAACTGAATGATTTTAAATTGGGTTTTAATTTTGGGTTTTAAAATTCGGCCAAAACTATTTAATGATTTTAATTAATTTTAACTATGGTATTGTATATTTATGTTTTAATTTTGGCTGTACACCGCCCCGAGTCCTTCGGGAGAAGGGCGGTATATAATAATAATAATAATAATAATAATAATAATAATAATAATAATTGCCATTTCTGATTTTCTGCAAGCAAAATCGATGGGGAATCTGTTTCAAGATGAAAAAATAAGAGCAACATAAAATAGGGTTTAAATGTATATAAAAATGGAAAAATTTGATATGCAATGGATTGGAATAAACCTAGTATGTTTTTTATGAAAATGTGTAAAAATTTGCCTTTTTAATAGGATAATTACATCTAGACAAATATCTCTCTTGATAGAGTTGAATATTTCAAACTGTATAACACCAATTAATTGTGACATTACCAGATGTTTAAAATACCTGAGCCAATGAAGAAGAATAAATGTTGTGAAAATGAATATAATTTCTTGACTGGTATATGTCTCAAGAGGGATATCTTTGTTGAGTCATCTCAGATACTTTAAGCAAACTGGTGTTAACAATTTAATGCTTATGAAATGGTAAGATTCCAAGATGCTCTCTTTCAAAGTTGTGAGTTTTATACAACTACTGGGGGTTGGGGGTTGGGGGCTGGTCAGGGCCAGATTTAGATTGAAAGAGGCCCTAGGCTATTCCACTTATGAGGCCCTTTCACCAGTGGTGGGATTCAATTTTGTAACAACAGGTGCTGTGGGCATGGCTTAGTTGGGGGTGTGGCTTGGCAATCATGTAACTGGGTGGGCGTGGCTAGCTGGTCACGTGACTGTGTAGGCGTGGGTAGCTCGTCATGTGACTGGGTGGGCGTGGCTATGTGCATAGACTTTTTTCAGAGGGCTGAAAAAAGTCATTTCCGACTGGGCCTCGCACTTTTGACCGGTCCTCACACTTATGACCATCCTCACATTTATGCCCGTGCAGCTTTCTTAACAACCATGTCACTCATTTCACAACTGCTTCTCTTCACCATGGTGACAAGATAGGGCAAAAACGTAAAATGTGAGGACAGTTGTAAGTTCGAGGACTGGTCAAAAGTGCGAGGACCAGTCAGAAATAACTTTTTCAGCCCTCTGAGTAGTCCATATGCATAAAAGGATACAGCAATAGAGAGGGATGAAGGAAGGGAAGGGAAATTAGAGTAGGAGAGAGAGGGAGGAAGAGAGGAGGAGAAGGAGAAAGGAAGAGGAAGTAGGGAGGAGAAGAAGAGGGGGAGGAAGAGAAAGTAAGAAGGAAAGAAAAGAAAGGTGGTAGGTTTGAGGAGAAAGATTGCTATACAATAAAAAAGATGAAAGGGAAGAAAGCCAACCCCAAACAAATATAAAGATATTAAGATAAAGAATTAATTGTTAAACTTTAAAGAATAAAAGAGAACAAATATGAATAAATAACAATAATTAGAAACACACATACAAACATACAATCTATTTTCTTTGAACAGAGTATTTGGCCGGTTCACAAATTTAAATAGTGTTTAGTCATTTCAATTAAATTTACAATTTCTATATTTCCTTTTTGCCATATTTATTCCTCATCTATTTTTGTAAAAAACCAATATTACCCTCATCCTCATCTCTAATCTTAATCAAATTCAATTTTTCCCTTCTATTCTATATTATACCCCTTCCCATTGTCATCTATTTTTATATCCATCCTCACATTGGTTAATTATGTAATATTAGTTGTTTAATATAAATTCAACATTTTAATATAAATCAATTAGTTATATAACTACCTTTTTTGTATATTAATCAATATGAACATGAATATTCCAATTATTTCCATGCAATCCAATTTCTTACAAATCCATTAATTATATTTACCAATAATAATAAACCAAATAATTTCCCCCATATATTCCTCCAAACCACAACTTAACCATTTCTGCTTTCAGAAATATACAATTAATAGTATCTCAATTATTACAATTCCCTAGTTAAAAAGAGCTTTTTTTTCTTTTGTGTTTTAAAATCCTGAACTCTTCTCTTTTTCCCTAAATTTCCCATTGTTTGCACGTACCTTTTTTGGTGAGGAAAAAGAAAAGAATTCTGCCTGCCTAATTTTCCAACCTTGCAGCAACAGCAAAGCAGTTTCACTTTCGTTTCTCAGTATAGCTAGGGGAAAAAAAATCAGCACTCTTTGGAAGGAAGCAAAACAGCGGAGACAAATCAGCTGAGAGCCGGGAGGCCAATTAGCCTATGCTGAAGCTCCGGGGGCCAATAAAATTACAAAAAAAACACCGAACCCTTTGTTAAATTGCTGGCTCCCCCGCCCCTCGCCCACCACTATTTATTGGCAATAAATAGTGGTGCGGAGGGGCGGGGGAGCCAGCAATTTCACAAAGGATTCAGCCGAGCCACCTAGAACCCCCAGAATCCCACACTGTGTAGGCCCCTCTGGATCTTGAGGCCCTAGGCTGAAGCCTAGTTAGCCTATAGGAAAATCCGGCCCTGGGGCTGGTTGATTTTTAATGTAATCATTGGACATGTTTGTTAATCTCTGTTTTTAGGAACACAAAGGCTACTGAATATATACCATTCTGAGTCCAATTAGAAAGCTATTGTTTGGCACTTTTGAAATCTTGTCAAGTACTTAGTTCTAAACATAGTAAAAATCATCTTGTACTTCCAGCTCTGAAGGCAGTGAGACATATTTAGACAACAGTGATAAGAAATTAAAATATGATTCTTGTTCTCATGGCTCTTTGAAATAATCCTTATTTTAGAATGATGGCTCAAACTTTTGGGAAGTACCGTATGGTCTGAAAGTAAATTTGTTCCCTTAAGCAACTAACTTGTTCATTGTTGCTTTCAAAACTTCCAAAAGTTTACAGAAAGTCTCTAAATTGCCCAAAAAATCCAGGTCAATAGAAATAGAACCGGTAGTAAAACCGGCGGGAGGCTCCGCCCACTGACCCTGACATCATCAGAACGCTTCTGCACATGCGCAGAAGAGCACGCAAGAGAGAGAGCAAAGCAAGCGTGCACACGACTCCATTGCGAATCGGTAGTAAAGGTAAGTAGAACCCACTCCTGGTGTGGCCATGCTGAACTGGCATTCTCAGAAGCACTATATTTTGGAATATGCTAGACAAGTTTTTTTTACAAAATAAGCCAACAATGTAGTAGTAAATAAATAAATAAATAAATAAATAAATAAATAATAACATTATTATTTAATAACATTATTCTTTTATAAATAAATAACAATTTTAATACATTTGTTAATTTATATTACTCATCCATGTATGATGTTCATGGCTTTCATGACGGCCATGGACCTGACACAACTAATTCATGGCCCTACTCACACGGACGGACACACTCTGGACTTGGTTTTTGTCTCTGGTCAGTGGTTGAATGGCCAGGATATAGGGGATATAGCTATTGAACCCTTGTCATGGTCTGACCATTCTCTCCTGAGGCTGGACTTTCTGACCGCTACACCCCACTGCAGGGAGGTGGAACTGACTAGGTGGTTCTGCCCCAGACGCCTGATGGGTTCGGATAGATTCCAGAGGGAGCTTGGGCCATTTCCTGAAACTCTGGCTCATGACTCGACTGAAGAACTGGTGGCCGCCTGGGATAGGATGGCCGCCAGGGCTTTGGATCGAGCCGTGCCTTTGCGGCTTCTGACCCGGCGCCGAACCTGCCCAGCTCCTTGGTTCTCCAAGGAGCTGAGGGAGATGAAGCACCGGAAAAGATGCCTAGAGAGTGGTTGGAGGGCCAGTCATTCCGAATCTGACTGAACACTAGTTAGGTCTCATATTAAGACCTATTTAGTGGCGATAAAAGCAGCAAAGTGTAATTACTTTTCCGCGCTTATTGCATTGGCAGATAATCGCCCAGCCGCCTTGTTTAGCGTGACCTGCTCCCTCCTACATCAGGGAGCATGGGAGGACCCCTTGCAAGGGCAGGCTGAGGAACTTGCACAGTATCTGCACGATAAAATCACTCAAATTCAGGAAGGCTTGGACTCTGACTGGGTAGATTCCAGTGGGGTGTCTGAGGCGGGTCTTGAGAATGTTATCTGGGATGAGTTCAATCCTGTGACTCCTGAGGACGTGGACAGAATTCTGGGGAGATTAAATGCAACCACATATTTATTGGACCCGTGTCCCTCCTGGCTGGTACTGGCTACCCGGGAGGTTACACGAGGCGGGCTCCAGAGGATTATAAATGCTTCTCTGGGGGAGGGTTTCTTGCCGTCCGCCTTGAAAGAGGCGGTGGTGAGGCCCCTTCTCAAGAAGCCTTCTCTGGACCCGGCTGTTTTGGCAAATTACCGTCCTGTCTCCAACCTTCGCTTTATTGCGAAGGTTGTTGAGAGTGTGGTTGCGCAACAGCTACCACAGTACCTGGATGAAACCTTCTATCTATGCCACCTTGGCGGAGCCTCTTCACCATTTATTGGACAAAAATACGCCATGGTCCTGGGGCGAGGCTGAAAACCGTTCTTTCCGGGCTGTCCAAGACCTACTAACATCCTCTGCTGTCCTGGTACAATATAGTTCTCACCTTCCTCTGGTAATAACAGCGGATGCATCCCCTTTTGGCATCGGTGCCATCCTTAGCCATACGTTTCCAAATGGAATAGAAGCACCTATTGCCTATTATTCCCGTACTCTTTCCTCCACAGAACGCAAGTATAGTCAATTAGACAGGGAGGCCCTAGCCACAGTGGCTTCTGTAAAAAAGTTCCACGATTATATTTATGGCCGCCATTTTGATTTGGTCACTGACCATAAGCCTCTTCTGGGGCTCTTAGCTGGGGACCGACAGACTCCTTTGATACTTTCCCCCAGGATGTCCCGTTGGACTGAGTTTTTAGTGGCTTATAATTACACCTTAAGATACCTCCCAGGTAAGGAGATCGCGCATGCTGATGCATTGAGCCTCTGTCCGTTGCCCTTGCCCGTGGAGGACCCTGTACCGACCTCTTCTGTCCTCTTTGTAGAGGAGCTGCCCATTCCCTTATCTGCAACCGACGTTGCCACCCACTTGGCAGTTGACCCTTTGCTAGCACAGGTGCTCGACTGGGTGGCAAGGGGGTGGCCATTGGGACAAGTGGCCGAGCAGTTCAAGCTGTTCCGGCTCAGGCAACATGAACTTTCTGTCCTCTGGGGTTGCCTTTCGTGGGGTCATAGGGTCGTTATTCCCCCAAAATTGCATAACTCTGTTTTGGAGTGTTTACACGAAGCCCACCCTGGTATCATCAGGATGAAAGGGCTTAGCCGAAGTTATGTGTGGTGGCCAGGGATCGACCAGGATATAACAGATTGGGTAGCAAAATGCCAAACTTGTCAGCTATCGAGGCCAGCAGCACCATCTGTTCCTCCCAGGGAGTGGGAATTCCCGAGGGCTCCATGGTCGTGGGTACATCTGGATTTTGCTGGTCCCTTTATGGGCCGCCAGTTCCTTATTATGGTGGATGCGTATTCAAGGTGGGTCGAGGTGGAAATAATGCCATCCATCACATCAGAAGCCGTCATACGTGTTTAAAATAAATTATTTGCTACACATGGCCTTCCGGATGTTCTGGTGTCCGATAATGGCCCACAACTGACATCCGCCCCATTTCAAATGTTCCTGGCCAGTTTAGGAATACGCCATGCCCAGATTGCCCCTTATTGTCCCTCTAGTAATGGTTTGGCAGAAAGGGCTGTGAGGTCAACTAAAGAAGCGCTGGCAAGACTAGGACCACGGGGGTGGCAAGAAAGGGTTTCCATATATTTGCTTTCTCAGCACATAACACCTTGTTCAAGCACTAATTGAAGTCCTGCTGAGATGCTGATGGGCCGCCATTTACGAACAACACTTGACCGTCTGCATCCTTTATACAATTCAGATCGGCCTACAACAGGCTATTTGCCACCTAGGGTGTTTAAAGAGGGGGACCAGGTTTTTGCACGAAACTATGGGGGCGACCCCCGTTGGTTGCCGGGACAGATTATACAAGTAACGGGTCCCTGTTCTTCCAGGGTCCTGCTCGTTGATGGCAGAACCTGGTGGAGACACGTGGACCAGTTACGGAAACGTGTGTTAGAAAAAAACCCGGCAGAGTTCGTGAGTCCGTCACCTACAACACCGCTAAGTTCTGTGCCAGGACCAACGCTAAGTTCACAAGCAAATGAAAACTTAACGCGGGGCGCCGCGAGGAGCCAGCAGTGGCTCAACTTACCTGAGGTCGAGTCCGAGGCTGGGAAGTCTGTTCCAGGGAACACTCCGTCAATTGTACCGTTCTCTTCTCCATCCATGCCGGAATCAGCTGCACCTGTTATCGAACCTGAACTACGACGGTCCGGACAAACACGCAGGCGCCCGGCGTACCTTAATGATTACACTTGCGTGACCCAGGAGGGGAGGGGTGTCATGTCTAGCAGGATTTAGTTATAGTTGGAGTGTTGTTATTGGATGAAACCAATGACGTCATGCGCATGGGAGATTCTTTGTTAGCCATTGGCTAGAGCGGTTGAGCTGTTCATATATAAGAGCTGTCAACTGCCATTTCTAGCTGAGCCGTTACAGTTACAGCTACATGGTGAAGCAATAAAGAGTTACAGTTACAATCGTGAGTTGCCTCAGTATATATTGCAACAATTTAACAATTTTAATTTCGGCTGTTCACCGCCCTGAGTCCCTAGGGGGAGAAGGGCGGTATATAAATTCAAATATAAATAAATAAATGAATAAAAATAAATAAATTTAAAACTTTACTAAACCATATATGAATTTACAGTTACAGTATACAAAACCCGGAATAGAGATTTGAAGTTTCTTACATTACAAAATCAGTGGTCTCCCATTTTTTTAAACATTAAAAAAAAATTTTATGAACATAAAATGAGTAATTCATTCAAAAACTAATTTGATTTTTTTTGCTTAACTCAATGGATGTTTAAAAAGAGTTTTGTCACCTGACTTCTTATATCAGAAATGTAGTATCTTTGAAGATAATGTTAGTACTCACAGTCATATGCAAAAAAACAAAAACCGACACAATCTGTATATGATGCAGTATTAAACCAGACATGTTTCTGCAAATTTGACTCCGTGCTTAACTATTTTACTGTCTCCAGATCCAAAATAAGAAAACAGCACAAGTGCAGAAACCTGGATGCCCAGTTATAACTTTGTTAATCTCTCCTTTGCTAGAAATAATAGCTTCCAAGCATTTCCTGTAGCCAATCTCTCTGTCTTCCTTTTTTTTTTTTAACCCATCCCCTTTTAGAGCCATACGGGTTAATGGCCCTCACTGCATCTTGTAATAATGAATTCCAAAAGATAATTATGCATTATGTGAAGAAGTGCTTTTGTTAAGCTGTTCTAAATCTCCTTCTAACCATTTCATTGGACGACTCCTGGTATCTTGAGAGACGGAGAAACCCCTTTCTCCCACTTTTTCCATGCTATATAGGATTTTAAACAGCTTGATCACATATTCCCCTCACTTATCCTTTTTCTCAGCTAAAGAGTTCCAAATATTCTAGCCTTTTATCAGAGAGGAGCCATTCAAGCCATGGATCATTTTGATTGCCCTTTCCCCCCCAGCTCAATTACATTCTTTATCAACCTTATACCTTATGTCAGCATTGGGAAGATTTGTATAAGGGCATTACCAAATGAATATGTTTATAGTCATCCCTTTCCTGATGATCTCCGGCCACAATTTTTTCATAGGAGCTGCATATTTTCAAACAGCTGGACTCTGTATAGCAATAGCATTTAGACATATATACTTGGTGCTCTCTGAGCTTGCTTGTTTTCTTGTGGACATTTTATTACCCAAACTAGGTAACATCATTAGTGCTAGTAAGGAGTGCTGTTTGCTGTCAGTTTATATTCTGGTGTCTTGCCTGAATGTGAGTGGGTGGGGGCAGTCTTAGGGATTCTTAAACAGCCCAAACAAAGAATCCCATATGTTGGCAATTTGATCTCAAGTTCCTCTGCCTCTTCTAAATCCTGCCTGTACTTCTGGTAGTTCTCGATCCACATACTGTTGGAGCCTAGCTTGTAGGATTTTAAGCATAACCTTACTAGCATGTGAAATGAGTGTAATGGTGCAATAGTTTGAACATTCTTTGGCATTGCCTTTCTTTGGAATTGGAATGTAAACTGACCTTTTCCAATCCTGTGGCCACTGTTGAGTTTTTCAAATTTGCTGGCAAATTGAGTGAAGCACTTTTACTGCATCGTCTTTTAAGATTTTGAATAGCTCAGCTGGAATACTGTCTCCTCCACTAGCTTTGTTGTTGCTCAGACTTCCTAAGGCCCATTTGACTTCACATTCTAGGATGTCTGGCTCAAGGTCAGTGACCACCCCATCGTGGTTATCAGGGATGTTAAGCTTGTTCTTGTATAGTTCTTCTGTGTAATTTTGCCACCTCTTCTTAATCTCTTCTTCCTCTATTAGGTCCCTGCCATTTTGGTCCTTTATCATGCCCATCTTTGCATGAAACGTTCCTTTCATATCTCCAATTTTCTTGAAGAGATCACTGGTCCTCCCTATTCTATTGTTTTCTTCTATTTCTTTGCACTGTTCATTTAAGAAGGTATTCTTATCTCTTCTAGCTATTCTCTGGAATTCTGCATTCAACTGGGTGTATCTTTCTCTTTCCTCCCTTGCCTTAGTTCCTCAGCTATTTGCAAAGCTTCCTCAGACAACCATGTTGCTTTCTTGCCTTTCTTTTTCTTTGGGATGGTTTTAGTTGCTACCTCTTGTACAAGGTTGTGAACCTCCGTCCATAGTTCATCAGGCACTCTGTCTATCAGATCTAATTCCTTAAATCTATTTGTCACCTCTACTGTATATTCACCATGGATATGATTTAGTTCATACCTGAGTGGCCTGCTGCTTTTCCCTACTTTCTTCAATTTAAGTCTACATTTTGCAACGAGAATGATCTGAGCCAGTCAGCTCCTGGTCTTGTTTTTACTGACTGTATAGAGCTTCTCCATCTTTGGCTGCAGAGCACATAGTCAATCTGATTTCTGTGTTGACCGTCTAGTGATGTCCATGTGTAGAGTCATCTCTTGGGTTGTTGGAAAAGAGTGTTTGCTATGACCATCGTATTATCTTGACCGAATTCTATCAGCCTGTGTCCTGCTTCATTTTGTACTCGAAGGCCAAACTTGCCTGTTAGTCCGGTTATCATTTGACTTCCTACTTTAGCATTCCAATCCCCCATGATGATGAGGACATCATTTTTTGGTGTTAATTCTATAAGGTGCAGTAGGGCTTCATAGAACTGGTCAATTTCATTCTCTTCAGCACCAGTGGTTGGGGCATAGACTTGGACTACTGTATATTGAATGGTTTGCCTTGGATTCAAACTGAGATCATTCTGTCATTTTGGGGATTGTATCCCAGTATTGCTTTTCCTACTCTTTTATTGATTATGAACACTACTCCATTTCTTCTGAGGGATTCTTGCTCGGAGTAGTATACCTGATGGTCATCTGAACTCTCTGCTATGACCTGTCCAGCTTGGGTGTCCCTGCATGGGATAGCTCATAGCTTCATTGAGCTATGCAAGCCCCTTCACCATGACAAGGCAGTAATCCATGAAGGGGATTGATATATATATGCAATATAAAATAAAAAACTTGATATTTTTTTTCTTTTTGGAAGGTAACACTCTAGCACCTGAGATTCCAGGGAACAATTTTATGTTTCCATGGAAGAATGCCATTCTTACAAATCTACACGACCTATCAGTCTACTATTTGACTTCATTCAGCCCTGAGAAAGTCTGTCGGATTTGAAACCAAAACCCATTGTGATGACATCTAGAACAATACCCATGTACACAACAGTCCTGTTTGAGAGGGGATTCTCCCATTTATCCTATTTAGCAACTATTCTCTGGTCATCTTATATAAGATTATTTATCCTTGTGCACTATAATATTTTCCATCCTAACTATGAAGGTAGAAGTAATACCATAATATCCCTTGCCTGAAGGGACATTGTCCCTACTAGTTGGAAAACAATAAAACAGTTACTTGTGTGTTTTTATGCTACCCCCTTCTCCATCATATGGTGAGATAAACTAATAATACTAACCCTAACCCATTTCTTGCCATCTTAGGAAGAAAAATACTTTCCTACTCTTAGCTGATAGGTCTCTGACTATTTCCAGGAAAATCATCAGTGTATTACTGATGAGTATATTATTCTGCTAAACTTTCAAGTGTCTGACAGTTTGAAGAACCTCAATATTTATATATCAATAGCAGTGTAAATTTATTGGTGTCTATGACTGGTTTAATTATTCTCTGGTAAATTGCTTTAATTTTTGAGTAAATGATTAATGATAAATGATTTTTTAAAAATAAAATATGCAATTGGGTTTATGTTTGTTTGTTTTGCTCAGCGTGCCTCACCTTGAACTTGTTTAAATTGAATTGCATTTGCTGTGTGGAGCTCTTCACAATCACTTTTGTTTTCTATCATCCTGAATTGTTTAACAAAATATGCAAATTTAGCCAGATTATCATGACCCCTAAATCAAGATAATTTATGAGCAATTTAAAGTAGACTGGTCCCATCACAAATCACTGAAGGACCTACTTTCCCCCATTGAGAAAATTGCTCACTTATTCTATTTCTGTTTTTAACTAGTTAGCAATCCATAAAAGAGCAGGTCCTGTTATTATTCCATGGCCTTGGTTTACTCAAAAGCCTTCGTAACAAGCTTTGTGTTAGGGTTTTTCTGAATATGGTACAGATCACAGAAAGAAGGACCGTATTTGTTTCCCCCCACAAACACTCTTTTAATTATACAAAGGCAAAATCCTATTCCTTACTTACCATATTTTCTGGCGTATAAGATGACTTTTTAACACATGAAAATCTTCTCAAAAGTCGGGGGTCGTCTTATACGCCAGGTGTCGTTCTCCTGTAACCAGGCAGACCAGCCTGAAAGGCTCTGACGAGCCTTAAATGGCTCTGACAAGCCAAGCTCTGACCATCCCAGCTGAGTTGCCTGCTAATCAGGCAACTCAGCTTGGATCGCCAGAGCCATGTAAAAGGAAAAAAGTTTTCCCCCTCCAGCTTGCTTTCTTAGCTGCTGATCGCAACGCTTGCCTTGCTTCGCTTGCTTGCAATCCATTCCATCAGCAAGCAACTCCCTGCCTGCAATCAAGCAGGCAGGGAGTTGTGGACTTCAACTCCCAGAATTCCTCAGCCAGCAAAGCAAAGAGTTGAAGTCTACAAGTCTTAAAGTTGCCAAGGTTGGAGGCCCCTGTTCTATTGGGTAAGTTTTTTTTCCCCTTTGGGAGCTTTAAAAAAAATAGTTAATTGGAGTTTTTTTTTTAGTTGTTCCTTTTTAGACCTAGCCATTTAAAGTTTAGGAAGTTTTAAATTTAGCTTTCATATAAAAATAAAAATAAAAATAAAATAAAATAAAATAAAATAAAATAAAATAAAATAAAATAAAATAATAAAATAAAATAAAATAAAATAAAATAAAATAAAATAAAATAAAATAAAATAAAATAAAATAAAATAAAATAAAATAAAATTTGTGCAGCTTTCTGAGATTTAGTGTGTTTCTGTAGTGTTTCATTCTAACTACACAAATACACAAAATCTCACAAAGCTGTATGTGGAATTTTGTGTGTGTAAAGTGTGAAAGTTGGGTTTTTGGGCTTTTTGTGGCTGTGTGAGTTCCTGCTTGTTGCAGGGGCCATTTTGGGTCTAGCACAGCTGCTTTTACATTGTGGGTGAGCCAGTTGTGTTGTGTTGTGTGTGTGTAAAGTGTGAAAGTTGTTTTTTTGGGCTTTTTGTGGCTCTGTGAGGTTCTTGCTTGTTGCAGGGGCCATTTTGGGTCTACAGCTGCTTTTACATTGTGGGTGAGCCAGTTGATGTTTTTTAATTTTTATTTGGTGTGCATTGGAAGAGGGGTAGTCTTATACGGTGAGTATAGCCCAAACCCTATATTTTAACAGGAAAAGTCGGGGGTCGTCTTATACGCCCAGTCGTCTTATACGCCGGAAAATACGGTATAAACTTACTGCTAATTCTATGCTTGTTTCTATTTTCTTACCTATTTTATCCTACAGTCTTCTGTTACTGTAATTTTACAACATTTCTATCTTATTTAATCTACAAATTTCTATCACTGTGTTTGTAGCAGTGTGTTTTCCTAAGTTAACCATTTCTTAGCTCTTTAGTTAACTGTTAGTAATTGTTAATAATTATGTCTTAACTATTAATTAAGAAATAGTTAACTAGTATCCTTAGTTCTTAGATCTTTTCTTTTCCTTCAGATCTTCAGCTCTTACAGCCAACCTCAGCTCATTTCCACTGAATTTTTTTGCTTTTGGGAATGGGCTTTTTTCCCCTCTCAGCACTCATCCTCTCTTTCTGAAGCTGGTTTATGATGCTCGGGCCTTGAGTTGCTGCTGCACTGGCCTCTCTTGGGTTTGCCAGCCTGCTTGCAAGGTTGGTGAAAATTATGGTGAGGCTGTTTTCCTCCTCCATCTCTCAGCTCTGACCGTCAACCAGTCTTTCAACTCCCAGAAATCACATTTTTTGTTGATTGAAGAGTCACTTTGCTGTAATGTTTAAGGCACCAGGATAGAAATCAGTAGACCGCAAGTTCCAACTCCATTTTAGGCATGAAAACTGGCGGTGTGACTTTGGGTCAATCGCTCTCTCTCAGCCCAACCCACCTCACAGGATTTTTGTTGTGGGAAAACTAGGAGGAGGAAGGAGACCGTGACTTCTAGCCAGGGATGGTATTCACTTACCTTCATTACCGGTTTGCAAATGTGAGCGCGCACACAGGATCTTCCACACCACCTCTGTGCATGTGCAGGACCTTCTGCGCATGCACAGAGCATCACAAACAGGTCGTGATGACATCCGGGCAGGTGGGTGGAGTCTCCCGCAGCTGCCGCTACCAGTTTTCCCGAACCGGAACGAACCGGCTGAATACCACCACTGCTTCTAGCCCTTCCTTACATACAGAGCCAGCTAGGTGACCTTGGCCGAGACCCTCTCTCTCAGCCCTAGGAAGCAGGCAATGGCAAACCACTTATGGAAATGTTGCCCAGAAAACTGCAGAGACTAATCTAGAGGCAGCCACCAGGAACCAATACTGACTCAAAAGCAAAATAAATAAACCGAAGACTGCTGCTGAGGTGTTTGCTTTTGTGTTGAAGGTTTCTGTTTCCCACTTAGCTCTGCTGTAGCCTTGACTCCTTTCCTGTCATGCCCACACACCTGCTTGCTTTTTGTTCCTTTTTTATCGGACAAAGTTTTCAGTTAAGGAGAGGGTAGAGCTGTTTGAACCCTCCTTCCCAGGCAGTGCCAAAACTCTGAATCCCAAGCGGGGAAAGAAATGCCTGCTCACTCTGGCTAGTGAATTCACTCTTCCATACCTCATCAAAGACTTTGTAAAAATCCAGATGTTTTGTGTTACACTCAGCTTCATTTTCATCCAGGTATCTACTGACACTCTCAAAAGAGCTCAAAAAGGCTTATAAGACATCATTTATCTTTGCAGAAACCATGTTGCTTCCCTCCACCTGAGGAAGAGTTGCTAATTTTTCTCTTATTACCTTTTATACTAATTTACCTGAAATAGATGTTCAATTAACCAGTTCATAGTATCCTGGATCTCCTCTCAGTCTCTTGCAAAAAATGTAGTGGCCCAAATTTTTGGCAGCACACAATGCTACTGTATTCACTGTCAGATGGTTTGCATATAACCAGATAGTCCTCCTGATGCCAGGCAGAGAAGAACATTCTTTCTCATAGCCAAATCCTTTTTCAGTGGAAATGCCAAGGACTAAACCTGACAACTAGACTCTTCTGTGTAAAAAAAAAAAAAAAATACTCCAGTGGTGAGCTGAAGTTTCTCACCCACAGATAAGATGGTTCTGTTGTGGCCCGCCAGCGGCCTGTGCAGCTGGTAGCTGATTCCGACAGCGAGGAGGCTGGTGTGGTGATTTGCCAGCAGCCTGTGCAGCTGGCACCTGAGTCAGACAATGAGGAGGCTGGAGAAGATTCGATGCCAGAGGCGGGGATTCAGCCAGGGCCTTCAGAACCTCCAGAAGCTCCCATAAATGAAGAGGAAGAAGAGGAGGAGCCTCTTCTCAATACACGGGCGTGCAGAGCTGCCAAAAGGCAGGAACGGCTCCTCAGGAGGAGGTCTCCTTGAGAGTAAGGCTAATTGGCCACTCCCCTACCCTATTTAAGGAATGATGACAACTGAGGCAATTTGCAGAAAACAACTTCATTCATATTCCTTCATGTATTGACTTCAGAAACAAGCAAGATTGGCTCTTGCTTCTCTCTTGTCATTTTTCCTGCAAATTGCTTCTGGGCATTCTGCCAACCACAGTAAGCTTGCAGTTATCTGAAAGGCCGTGCCTCAGAATTGAGTTATTATTCCTTGGACTCTTGTCGGCTGTTAATGAAGTTAAATTAACAGCCTTTGCTCAGAAAAGACTGATTTAAATTGTACGTGTGTTTGAACAACTACTAAGAAAGCTCATTAGTAGTCCTTAATTAGTAAACTAAGGTTTGTATGGACTTTGTGTGTGCTACGTTCTTTGTGGTCCATAGCTGGGGCAGAACAGGTTCCTCTCCCCAATGGACGGTATGGATTGGCTTAATAATGAAACCATTGTGGCCCAGCAGACCTCTGCACACCCTCATAGGGTTGGGAGGTTTTTCCAACTTCAAAATATTTAGGGAAGGGTTACTGCAATGGCAAGGAGAGGAGAAGGACCTAACTGTATCAACACATGTCTACAGCAGGGGTGGGTTCTAAAAATTTTTACTACCGGTTCTGTGGGTGTGGCTTATTTTGTGGGCATGGCTTGATAGTCATGTGACAATTATTTAGGATTTAGCAGAGGTACTGGTCTACCAGGCTTTTAACTGCTTGCAGAGCTGTACCGATCTACCCATTTATTTTTGCAGGCACTGATCTACTCATGTATATTTTGCAGGCACCGGTCTACTCATTTGTTTTCTTTTAACACTGATTAGCTGTAGGACAGCCTTTTGAAGCCCCGCAGCAAGAGTTTAAACAGTTTTTTTTTCCTCTAGCCATCAGCTGGGACTCAGGAGGCAGCAATAAAAGGTAAGAATAACGTGGGGGGTGGGGGTCGGGGGGTCAGAACTGGTTTGGTGACATCATATCGTCACCACTACTGGCTTGGGGGAACTGGGCCGAACCGGGAGGAACCCACCACTGGTCTACAGGTAGTCCTTGTAAGTCAACAGTTAATTTAGTGACTGTTCAAGGTTACGACAGCACTGAAAAAAGTGACATGACCATTTTTCACACTTACGACCTTTGCAGCATCCCCATGGTCACGTGATCAAAACTCAGGTGCCTGGCAACTGGCATGTGTTTTTGAAGGTTGCGGTGTACCTGAGTCATGTGATCACCCTTTGCGACCTTCTGATGAGCAGAGTCAATGGGAAAGCCAGATTCACTTAACAACCATGTTACTAACTGATTCGACTTAAAAGCTGTGACAAAAGATGTCATAAAATGGGACAAAATTCACTTAACAAACGTTTCTCCTGGCGACAGAAATTGGGGGCTCCGTTGTGGTCCTAAGTCAAGGACTACCTGTATTCGTGTAATGCAGGATTTGAGAAAAGGGAGATGGATTAATGGCAGTGAGGCTCAACGCTGCCATGGATTCAGTAGATGCTCTTATGCACCATTACCTTCTCTGAACTGCAGTCTGCTGCCCATTCCATCTGCATTAGGGGAATTGGGCAACTGGGCTCCCTTCACAGTGCCATTGTGAGATAATGTGTGCAGAACTGCAAAGCCTGATGGTTATTGTTCAATGAATATACCTGCCGTGCAAGAAAACAAATCAGATTAAATGCTTTATACATGGAAAAACATTTGCATCTCTAAGAAACCAGCACATTTACATCTTAATCAAATAACTGTAGTGATATGAAGATCGCAATATTTGAGGGGAAAAAACCCATAAAGGCTTTATTTTCTTCTCACGTTGTACTAAT